>NC_057797.1:367601178-367901178 GCF_018294505.1 Triticum aestivum | reverse complement strand
GCTCGGTCCATCGTCAACTTCCTAGTAAACCAAGATTTGCTGGCTGACGAAGCAGAGGCAAGACAAGTCCAACGCCGAGCCGGAGCATACACAATCGTCAACAGAGAGCTCGTCAAGCGCAGTGTCATTGGAGTTCTCCAGCGATGCGTCGAGCAAGAGAAGGGCATTGCAATCCTCCGAGACATTCACCAAGGAGAATGCGGCCACCATGCGGCCTCAAGATCACTCGTCGCCAAAGCCTTCCGCCATGGTTTCTTTTGGCCGACTGCCTTGGATGACGCCAAGGAATTAGTTAAATATTGCAAAGGGTGCCAACTTTTCAGCTCCAAGAAACACATGCCGGCTTCGGCACTCAAGACCATTCCCCTCACCTGGCCCTTCGCCGTTTGGGGACTGGACATGGTGGGCCCGTTCAAGATGGCGCGCGGCGGCATGACGCATTTGCTCGTCGCCGTGGACAAATTCACCAAGTGGATTGAGGCAAAGCCGATCAAGAAGCTGAATGGGCCGACTGCTGTAACATTCATCGCAGACATAACAACTCGGTACGGCGTGCCACACAGCATCATCACCGACAATGGCATGAATTTTGCCAAAGGAGCCTTGGCACGTTTCTGCGCAGCCCAAGGTATTCGGCTAGACTTAGCGTCCGTCGCCTACCCGCAGTCAAACGGCCAGGTTGAGCGAGCCAACGGCCTCATCCTCTCCGGCATCAAGCCCCGACTGGTCGTACCTCTGGAGCGTTCAGCCGGCTGTTGGCTCGATGAGCTGCCGGCTGTCCTCTGGAGTCTGCGCACTACACCAAACAAGTCAACCGGCTTCACCCCTTTCTTCCTTGTGTATGGTGCCGAGGCGGTCATCCCAACTGACATCGAGTTCGACTCGCCTCGAGTAACCATGTACACTGAAGCGGAGGCCAAGGAAGCACGAAAAGATGGTGTAGACCTGCTGGAGGAAAGCCGGCTATTAGCCCTCAGCCGGTCTGCCATCTACCAGCAGGGTTTGCGCTGCTACCACAGCCGGAAGGTCAGGCCAAGATCTTTTCAAGAGGGCGATCTTGTGCTCCGGCTGATCCAGCGAACAGCTGGCCAGCACAAGCTCTCGGCCCCTTGGGAAGGCCCCTTCGTCATCAGCAGAGCTCTAGGCAACGACTCCTACTACCTGATCGACGCACAAAAGCCGAAGGCACGCAAGAGAGGTGACTCCGGCAAGGAGTCGGAACGATCATGGAACGCCAACCTCCTTCGAAGATTTTACAGTTGAAATGCAGTATGTATCACGCTAACTTTTGTATTAAGTACGAGACAATAGGCCCCCCGAGGAGGGCTCGGGGACTGCCATCTCTTATCTATGAATGAAAAATATCATGCTTATGACTTTGTCATTTCATTTACTTGTTCCGTCCGGCACCGGGTTCGACTAGTCGGCCCGGGGACTGGCCGACTGGAGTTATATTAGAAGTCCTACCCGCAGTCAGACAAGTAGTGTGCTGGCTCCCAAGCTTTCTCTTGCGAAAAGTCGCAGTTCGAAGAACCGGCTGTCCGACTGGCAAGAGTTAAAGGCAGGAACGGGCACCCACACGAAAAACGGCTAGGGACTAACGGACTAATATAACAAAAGCCGGTTTTTCTCCCACCGCCGAATGGCTACCAGAGTAGCCGGCCGGCCGGTTTCAATTCACTTCACGTCAATCAAAGAAAGCTCAAGTACATGCCTCCCCAAAGAGGGAAGGCGGCAAAGGAAAAAGCCTAAGGATAAAAAGCATACGCGAATGGAAACCAAACATGCACGTAATAATATTTACATAAAAGACCTCCGAGAGGCCAGCATTCAACATAGTTTGGATACACCCCCAGTGGGTGGAACTGCGAAAACTTAATGAAGATTGTTCAAAAGACAACAAGCAGGAAAAATAAGGACGGCAGGTCAAGCCGGTGGAGCGACCGACGAGCCGGGCTGGTTAGCGGAGACGGTTGTGCCGGCTGAAGGAGCGGCCAGCTGGCGAACCTCGGCTTGGTCACCGCCTCACGCAGAAGGCGCGCTTCCACGCGCCTCATTCCTGGAGGCACGGTCGGCCTGAGGTCGGCCGGTTGTTCCACCAGCCGGCTCGACGTCTTCGCCGTCCTCCTCCTCGTCATCCTCGCCCTCGTCGCTGGAGGCGATCTCCTCCGCCGAATCCTCGCCCACCGCCGGGTTCAGCCTGAACCACTCCTCCGGCTGGGCAACACCGTCATCATCGATCTCGGGTGCAAAAACGCTGATGTCGGTGTACTCGGCGATCGTTGAAGCCCGCTGGGCGATAGCCGGCCTCACCTCTTCCAGCTCCGCGTTGGCCTCCATCCGCCAAGTGCGCAGCTGGTCCAGGCTCAGCCTGGGTACCAAGCCCGAACGAACTCCAATGCCCACCCGGCTCCGAGGCGGGCCGCCGATGCCTTCCAAGCCTCAAAGCGACCAACTGCGACCTCCAGCCAGTCGGTAGTCCGGCTTGGGGTGCGGGGGATCATCTTGCCGGGCCAGAGGGCGGCCAACACTTGTGCCCCGGCACGTTGGAGCCGGCAAAGCATCCGATGAGCCGGCTGCAACCGCGCCTGGACAGCCAAGAGCTGCTCCTCAAGCGTCCGGTTCGCATCCGGCGCGATGTTGGCCCCCGCCTGACGGCACGCCTCGCGATGGGCCTCGATGCTTTGGGCGGCAAAGGCGGAGTAGCCGGGGAAGTAGTCTGCACCAAAAAACAAGCAGCAGCTCAAGTTAAGCCAAAGACCCAAGCGGCAAGGAGTAGGCGAGTGGCGAGGAAGGCGGCTTACCGTCGATCAAATCCTCGATCCAGCCGAAGCCTTCATCCAGGGCTCGCCGGGTCTCAACCCAGCTCGCCGCCTCGGCCTCATACTCTGCCTTCAGGGCGGCTTCGCTATCCTGCGCCGCCTGTAGGGCCGCCTTGTGGCTCTTATCCTGGTCGGCCAGCTTCTTGGCCAGGCGATCACGCTCCTGGACCAAGGCAGCGTACTCGGCATCCTTGGTATGAAGGGCGGCCTTCGCTTCGCCGAGCTCCTTCCTCAAGTCGGCGTTGGCCCCTGAAGACAAAGAAAAAGAAAAACCAATAAGAAAAGAGTCGTCAAGAAAGATCCGACCCGACTGCTCAGCAGTCGGCCCGAATCTCCGGGACTACACCCAGTGGGTGCGCTGACGCGCCCCCACAGGAGACAGACAAGATCGAGTACTTACTTCGGCTGTCGGCCAGGTCGTCGGTCCTCCGGCTCAACTCCCGAGCATGGGAGCTGAAGGCGGCAGCACGGAGGTTGTGATATTCCTGGAAGTTCAGACAACAGACAAAAATAAGGTAGCCGTCAAGAAAGATCCGACCCGACTGCGCAGCAGTCGGCCCGAATCTCGGGGACTACACCCAGTGGGTGCACTGACGTGCCCCCACGGAAGAAATTAAGAGAGCAAAGCGGCCAAGAATGAAGGACTCACCCGGATGGTGGCTCGCGTCGACAGGAACTCCTGGGTGAACTGTTGCAGCAGGGCGGCCTGAGCTTGCAGCCGGCTCCGGACCCCTTGAGCCGCCACATTCAGCTCGCCAGTCCCCCCGCTGGGAGTCCACTCAGACGTGGCGGTGCTGGCCGCCTCCAGATCTTTCGCCGACTAGCCTGCGCCCGTGACTTGGCGCAACTCCGCCGGAGTGGCGCCTCCCCCTGCGCGTCGGCCCGTCGCTGGCTTCACCTCGAGGCTGGCTCTGTTCCCCGGCTCACCCCCGGTCGGCCCCTCTGGCGCCGCTGACGATTGGCCGCCTTGGCCCGCTCCGGTTGGCGTTGCTGGCGGCGCTTTCCTCGCAAAGGCCACGGGGTCCTCCCCCCTCTCCATCAGCGGCGGGTCTTGGACGATCTCCTCCGCCAAGGGCAATGGGGTGTCGGGGGCCACGGCTCGGAGGGGAATGGCGAGCAGCGGAGGCTGGTTGCGCGAACCCTCCGCCTCCGTCTCCGCGGTCGCCGCCTCCATCTGGGCCTTGGCTGCCACGTTGGCCTGCTCCCTCGCCGCCTGGGCGGCCGCTTTCTCCGCTGCCTCGCGCTCCTCCCGTGCTTCACGGGCGTTCCGCTCTGTGGCCTCCCTGAGGTCGGCGCGGGGGTCCACGCGGCGGGAGCTTGAAGAACCTCCAGTCGGCCCAACTACGGAGCCGCCTGGACCACGCTCAAGGGAAAGCGGCGCCCTGTCCAGCAAGCGGAAGAAATTAAGAAGAATGCTCGAACAAGAAGAGAATGATATAGAGCATGCGACAAGGCAATTGACGACTTACGCTGAGACCGCCTGAGGCTGCTTCACCACCTTGCGGAAGTGGGCCGCTTTCGCAGCCTCCTCGTCTCGCTTGGTTGCCGCGGTGGAGGCTTTGGACTTCTTCGGCCGACTGCCGAAGAGGCCTAAAGCGGCCCGGCGCTTCTGTGCACCGCCGCCGGCAGCTGGCGCGATGGACGAGCCCGCGCCCTGATGGTCGGCCGCCGGCTGGTGACGTGGGGCGACTTCAGTTTCCAAATCATTCGGCCAGTCCTCGAAGCTGGCAGTAAGCCTTGCGCCCCCATGCTTGGCGTCGTCCCTCACGACGGCGTCTTCCATGGCGGCCGCCCCCATGTCCGGGTCGTCGACATCGTCCGCCGTGCGGTCGGGGGCGTACTGGCGTTCTATCCCCACTGCCCCAGTCGTCGGCAGGTGAAGAGGGTTCTGCTAAGAAGAACCGACTGATCAGAAGCCGGCAATCGTGAAGCCGGCCACCAACAAGAAGAAGAAAAGGGAAACTTACCACGGGCGGAGGGTTGGCGCGAGAGTACGGCGCCTTGCCGTATCGCCAGTCCTCGACGAGCTTGCAATTGGAGATGTAGTTTACCATGTACGATACCTCCGCATGAGGCATCTCCCTGGTGGTCAGCCGGCATGGGTCGAACCGGCCGCTCATCTGGCACATCATGTGGGGCCGGCTTTGGAGAGGAGATATCCGGCGCTCCACGAAGGCGGCCACCAAGTCGGCCCCGCTCAGACCTTCCGACTGGATCATCACCCGAAGCCGGGAGACGGCAGCATTCCCGGCCTGAGACAGTGACCGGGACCGGAAACTCCATGAGGGCTGCCTCCCAGCCGGCGGGCCGGCTATGTAAGCCGGCAGGTTGACGTGGTCTCCTTGCTCGGCGACGTTCTTCATGTAGAAGTATGACTTCTGCCAGATCTTCACCGACTGGATCAGGGGGATGGGCGGGAACGGGTTGTTCTCGCCCGCCCTCCTCATGGCGATGAAGGCCCCGCAGGGGGCAGTCACACCGGCGACGACGGTGCCGAGTTTTCTCTGGAAGAACTCCCCCCAGAGCTCCAGCGTAGGGAGCAGCCCCAAGAAGCCTTCGCAGAGGGAGACGAAGGCCAACAGCAGCATCACCGCATTGGGCGTGAGGTGATGCGGCTGAAGGTTGTAGAACTCGAGGAAGGAGCGTAGAAATCCGCTCGCCGGAAGGCCGAAGCCGCGTAGGAAGTGTGAGTGGCAGACGACCCGCTCGCCCTCCTCCGGTGCCGGCGAGATCTCCGTCTCCGGCGCCAGGCGGACCCGCACGAGGTTGGCGTCAGGCAGGCGCCGAGTTTGGCAGAGGAACGCAACATGGTCCTCATGGACGTTGGAGCCGTCCCATGAGCTCGACAGCGCCATGGGAGCAAGACGATGTGGCGGCGCGGCGGCGCTGAGACGGGAGGTTGCGGCGGCAATGAGAGGAAGAGAGGAGGACAAGAAGGGGCGGAGCGAGAGAGAGCGTGCGAACCTCTGTCGCTCCCCCTCCTCCCCCTACTTATAGGCTCGTGTGGCGGAACCGAGGAGGCGCGGCGTGGGGAAGCGTGGGGATCGATCATGCCCACTCCCCCATGTCCCGCGATTACTGTGCCATGATGGCGGAATAAAACCGACGCGGGAAGGCGAGCGGTCCATGTGGGCCACGGAAGATTTGCGCTCGGACCGAGGCCTGCGAGTGGCGGGCCCGGGCCTGCGGCGACGTCCCGTCGCGCGCGTGCATTGGCAGGATTTCCTCGCCACGTGGTCTGCGTTCCCACCTACGAGAACCGGAGCTCTCTGAAGTCGGCGTGCACAAGCAAAGCCGGCTCTTCAGGATAGGAAGCTGACCAAGCTTCTCGTCCCTCTGTCCGCCTCGAAGCTCGATCAGCTTCGGGGACTACTGTCGGAGTAAATAGCCATGGGTAGCCTAGCTGGCTTCCCCTGGCCCTTCTGAAAAAATTACGAGCCTGTCCGGCTCTCAGGAATCCAAGACGTGGGGCCGCCTTCCCCTTGCTGGCTGTCACCCAGGCCAGCTCGAAGAAGGCTGCCCGACTTTACCCCTCATGAAGAAAACCATGGGAGGCCGACTCGAAGAAGCCGGCTCCAAGATGCCGACTCCAAGAAGCCGGCCATGAGGAGGCCGACTCCAAGAAGCCGGCTCCCATAAAGCGGTCGAGACTGTACCCTCAAAGTTTGCATCCACCTAGCGGCGATGAGACGGGGCGTGGCTACAGTAAAGCCTGCCACCCCCGAATCCCAGAGCACGCCTGGCACAGTGTGCCGTACGGAGTGGCCATGACCCGTCCGACGCGGCACTATTGCCATGTTGACCCTGATGTCATCCACGACGGGCTACCAGTACGGCCCACGGGCGGTGGGCCCCTTTGGGCAGAGAGACACCCGAAGGCGGCCTGGCCTCCCCCAGTCGGCCCGAGACGGGGCCGGCTCCCCGCAGCCGGCTCGCTTCCCCCCTCGAAGAAGACGCTCCATTAAGGAGACAAGACGCGGTAAGGCTACGGTAATCTCCCACCGGACGGCGGCACTGTAGCCACGCTTACCTCGACGAAGCCCTCATCATCAGGATGAGGCAACAGTAGCCATCCATCGACAAGATCCTTGGCAGTGGGGCCTGCCTGTTGCCAAGGAGTTGGTAGCCGACGGGACCCACCAGCCGGCGGGCCCCGCGCCCAGTCGGATTACCATTGTACCCCCGGGGGTAGGCCTATATAAACCCCCCGGGGCACCCATGCAAAGGGTTCGACCCTCAGCTAGATCTAGACACACACAAGGAGGGGAAGCAAGCCAGCCGTGCCCTTCTTCCTCCTCCCACCGAACAGCTCAAGGAGCATTGTGTAGCTACTTGTTCATCTAGTGATCATGCGGAGACCCCACAGAGCAGCAGTAGGGGTGTTATCTCCACGGAGAGCCCCGAAGCTGGGTAAGATTCGCCGGCGTGCATGTCTTCGCCTCCTCCCGTTTCCAGGCACCGGCGACGTCTTACTGGCTCCCACAATGATAAGCCACCCATTGGCATATGTCGCACCTACCACCCGACAAGATTGATGTTGCTATGACTTTGCTATGCTTAATGCTTGTCACTAGGGCCCGTGCACCATGATTTTGGATCTGAATCTATTATGTTTCCATGAATATATGTGAGTTCTTGATCTTATCTTGCAAGTCAATAGTCACCTATTATGTGTTATGCTCCGTTAACCCCGAAGTGACAATAATCGGGATACTTACCGGTGATGACCATAGTTTGAGGAGTTCATGTATTCACTAAGTGTTAATGCTTTGGTTCCATACTCTATTAAAACGAGGCCTTAATATCCCTTAGTTTCCGATAGGACCCCGCTGCCACGGGAGGGTAGGACAAAAGATGCCATGCAAGTTCTTTTCCATAAGCACGTATGACTATATTTGGAATACATGCCTACATTACATTGATGAACTGGAGCTAGTTCTGTGTCACCCTATGTTATAACCATTGCATGACGAATCACATCCGACATAATTATCCATCACTGATCCAATGCCTACGAGCTTTTCACATATTGATCTTTGCTTAGTTACATTTCCGTTGCCACTGTTACAATCATTACAAAACCAATATTGTTACTTTTGCCACTGTTGTCGTTACTTCCATATTACTTTGCTACGCAATACTTTGCTACAGATATTAAGTCTTTCAGCTGTGGTTGAATTGACAACTCAACTGTTAATACTTGAGAATATTCTTTGGCTCCTCTCGAATCAATAAATTTGGGTTGAATACTCTACCCTCGAAAACTATTGCGATCCCCTATACTTGTGGGTTATCAGTTTTGCTTTTCAATCTACTCTGTAGTCAGACACTACTTTATGTATGGATTACTGTATGTTGATCCTTATTTATGCTATTTGGGGCAAGTGATGCCTGGATTCTCGTACTCTTTCTATTCGGTCATGTTGTATGAATTTGTGTATCACCTTGCTACGCATCCGAAATGGAATTGTGCCCCAATCATGAATTCATCACGTGATTGGGATAGAATTGCATCTTGGGCGTTACACCTTCCCCCATGCTACCGGGGGCTTTGAATTCTTGTACATTACAATTAACAAGTTTACAAAGTGGTCGGAAGTGGCTCCCGTGAGGAAGCCGACCGCATAGTCAGGTATCAAGTTATAGAAAGGATTGGTGTGCCATTTCAGAGTACCCACCAGAGTCATCACTGACAATGGCACCCAATTCACAAGCCTCACTTTCATGCAATATGTTCATGCCCTCGGAAGCAAGGCCTTGTTCGCCTTTGTCGCCCATGCTAGAAGCAACGGACAAGCTAAGAGGGCGAATGTTGAAGTGCTGCGAGGACTCAAGACAAGAACATTTGATAGGCTGCAAAAGTGTGGTAGTCGATGGATCGACGAGATGCCGGTGGTTCTTTGGTCCCTCCGTAAACACCAAATCGAGCTACCGGCCAGACTCCCTTCTCCCTAGTCTATTGGGCAGAAGGAGTGCTCCCCACGGAACTCATATATGGGTCGCCTTGGGTATTTACCTACGATGAAGTAGCGCAAGAACCACACCGGCGTGACGATGATGTGCTACTTGAGGAGAACCGTCTCTGGGTTGTTGTACGTGCTGCGCGATACCAGTAGGCCCCACGTAGCTATCACAGATGCAGGGTTCATGCTCAGAGCCTTGAGGAAGGCGACCTTGTCCTTAAGCGTGTTTAGTCCACCAAGGGTACAAACAGGTTGACACCAAAGTGGGAAGGCCCTTACCGGGTAGTATCAGTCACCAAACCTGGCGCAGTCCATCTGGAGACCGGAGATGGAATTCAGTTGCAAAATTCATGGAACATTTAGCATCTCCGTAAGTTCTACCCATGAGGCGCGGCTGTCGGGCCCTGCCCGGCAGCTACCCTTATGTACAAGCCTTGTCGATGTTGCATGTAACCCTTTGTACAAAGCCAGGCGTAGACCTTGAGCAACAGATAAATAAACAAAGTGCTGGGGTCCCCAAAAACTTGCATGCATGCATAAGCATAACATGAGCATAGCATGATCATCTAGATAAGGGCATATCTAGCATTGTTTTCCTCTACACTTAACTACAGGGCTCTTGCCACGGTCTCAGTCCCAAAGAGAAGAAATGGAGACAAACCTACATATCGATCCCCGACAAGCCAAACAGATAAGTTCCCTCTTATCCATACATGTTTTGTAAAGTGAAAACTTGTGCTTATGAAAAGCTCATCACCTTCGAAACATAGGTGCTCCCATCCTTTGTCCCGAATGTTGTTTCGGTCAAGGTGTTTGTAGTGGCCTTTCACGGAGGAGCGTTAACGAGGGGCTGGTTCCTTTCCACAGTTTTGAGCCCGACGGGCTAAGCCCTGCGGCAGCAAACAGAAGGAGCTGGCAGGATAGCTTGCTAGAGAAAACTTGTTTACTTAAAATGTATAGAGGCATCTCACCTCCCCATGGACATGGTACATGAACAAGTACCCGGCAAGGCTTCTCTTTTTTGCATTAATATGCGGATAAACAAGTACATATCTTACAGAAGACAGACATGGATATAGAAGATTACATATTTAAGACTAAAGTTTGGCAAGCACCTACACATTTTAGACTGAAAAAAGATAAGTGCCCCGTAATCCTTTTCTTGTCCCCCTCCTCCTTGGAATTACAGTGGGAGGCGAAGAGGGCAAAAGGAGTGCCTGAACAGAAGCCCAGCCCGACCCTGTCAAGACCTTCTGGACGCAGCCTGGAAAGATAGAGAGTGGCGAGGCTGCGAAGGAGGGGGGCAAAGAGAGCATCTCAGCAGTGCCGTAGTCACCACCACCAAGGCCAGAAAGATGCGCCAACACAAGCGCCGACAGGGAGAGCCTGCCGAAGCTCAGCTAGAAGACTACTGTAGGAGGCGAAGGCACCAAGAGAGCGTCCCCCTCCCTGGCGGCCTTCTGGAAGAGGTCGGTGATGATGGTGCCGGGGAGGGAGGGGAAGAGCGGAAAGATGACGCTACGGGCCAGCAATACGAGACGAAGGCGTCGGTGCCATTGTACTCCGACCTGACGGCCTACCACCCACCTTCTCCGTCTTCCCTCATTTTTTTCCTCACCACCATTTCTCCAGGAGGACACTGACCCCTCAACCTGTCACCTCCATCGGAGGAGCGGCAAACGGTGGTTGTGTCCAAGGCATGCGAAGAGCGCCACTCCTCGCCTTGGCGGGAAGGAAGACACTGCCATCTTCAGCGTCAACCCCGACCCCGTTGGAAGAAGCAGTGCTGGGATTACTTCTACCTCTTGAGCTTGCGTTGGTTTTTCCCTTGAAGATGAAAGGGTGATGCAGCAATGTAGAGTAAGTATTTCCCTCAGTTTTGAGAACCAAGGTATCAATTCAGTAGAAGACAATGCACAAGCCACCAAATACATGCACAAACAAACACCAACTTGCACCCAACGCAATAAAGGAGTTTTCAATCCCTTCATAGTTATTTGCAAAGTGAAATCTGATATAGATGGATAAGCGGTAAAGTAATATTTTTGGTATTTTTGGTTTATGGAACGGAAAGTAAAATATTGGAAAGAAAGTAAATCAGAAACTAAAATAGTAGATCGGAAACTTATATGATGGAAAATAGACGCGGGGGCCATAGGTTTCACTAGAGGCTTTTCTCAAGGTAGAAAATATTACAGTGGGTGAACAAGTTATTGTCGAGCAATTGATAGAAAGCGCAAAGTTATGATGATATCTAAGGCAATGATCATGAATATAGGCATCACATCCGTGTCAAGTAGACCGAAATGATTCTGCGTCTACTACTATTACTCCTCACATTGATCGCTATCCAGCATGCATCTAGTGTATTAAGTTCATAAAGAATGGAGTAACGCGTTAAGTAAGATGACATGATGTAGAGGAATTAACTCAAGCAATATGATGAAAATCCCATCTTTTTATCCTCAATGGCAACAATACAATACGTGCCTTGCTGCCCCTACTATCACTTGGAAAGGACACCGCAAGATTGAACCCAAAGCTAAGCACTTCTCCCATTGCAAAAAAACCAATCTAGTTGGCCAAACCAAACCGATAGTTCAAAGATACTTGCAAAGATATCAAATCATGCATGTAAGGAGATTCAAATAATATTAATTGATAAGCTGATCATAAATCCACAATTCATCGGATCTTCGCAAACACACCGCAAATGAGTATTACATCGAATAGACCTCCAAGAACATCGAGCAGAACTTTGTATAGAGAATCAAACAGAGACAAAAAACCATTTAGCTACTAGCTATGGACCCATAGGTCTGTGCTAAACTACTCACGCTTCATCGGAGAGGCAATGGCGTTGATGTATAAGCCCTCTGTGATCCAATCCCCCTCCAGTATGACACCAGAAAAGGTCCCTAGATGGGATCTCACGGGTACAGAAGGTTGTGGCGGTGGAAAAGTTGTTTTGTGGCTCCCTTGGAAGGTTTTGGGATATTTGAGAATATATAAGCGGAAGAAATAGGTCGGTGGAGTCACGAGGGGCCCACAAGGGTGGGGGCGTGCCCTATCCCCCTAGGCGTGCCTCCTAACGTTGTGGCTGCCTCGTGGCTTTCTTGACGTGCACTCCAAGCCCTCTGGATGTCTTCTGGTCCAAGGAAAATCATCGCGAAAGTTTCATTCCCTTTGGACTATGTTTGGTATTCCTTTTCTATGAAACTCTAAAACAAGGAAAAAAACAGGAACTCGCTCTGGGCTCTAGGTTAATAGGTTAGTCCCAAAAATCATATAAAATAGCATATTAATGCATATAAAACATCCAAAACAGATAATATAATAGCATGGAACAATAAAAAATTATAGATACGTTGGAGACGTATCAAGCATCCCCAAGCTTAATTCCTGCTCGTCCTCGAGTAGGTAAATGATAAAAACAGAATTTTTTATGTGGAATGCTACCTAACATATTTATCCATGTAATTCTCTTTATTGTGGCATAAACGTTTAGATCCGTATGATTCAAAACAAAAGTTTAATATTGAAATAAAAACAATAATACTTCAAGCATACTAACAAAATAATTATGTCTTCTCAAAATATCATGGCCAAAGAAAGCTTATGCCTACAAAATCATATAGTCTCGCTATGCTCCATCTTCATCACACAAAATATTTAAATCATGCACAACCCCGATGACAAGCCAAGCAATTGTTTCATACTTTTAACGTTCTCAAACTTCTTCAACTTTCACGCAATACATGAGCGTGAGCCATGGACATAGCACTATAGGTGATACAGACGGTGGTTGCGGAGAAGACAAAAAGGAGGAGATAGTCTCACATCAGCTAGGCGTATCAATGGGCTATGGAGATGCTCGTCAATAGATATCAATGTGAGTGAGTAGGGATTGCCATGCAACATATGCACTAGAGCTATAAGTTTATGAAAGCTCAAAACGAAAACTAAGTGGGTGTGCATCCAACTCGCTTGCTCACGAAGAACTAGGGAATTTCGAGGAAGCCCATCATTGAAATATACAAGCCAAGTTCTATAATGAAAATTCCCACTAGTATATGAAAGTGATATCTTAGGAGACTCTATCATGAAGATCATGGTGCTACTTTGAAGCACAAGTGTAGTAAAAGGATAGTAACATTGCCCCTTCTCTCTTTTCCCTCATTTTTTGGCCCCTTTTTTCGTCCGGAGTCTCATCCCGTCTTGTGGGGGAATCATAGCCTCCATCATCCTTTCCTCACATGGGACAATGCTCTAATAATGAAGATCATCACACTTTTATTTCCTTACAACTCAAGAATTACAACTTGATACTTAGAACAAAATATGACTCTATATGAATGCCTCCGGTGGTGTACCGGGATGTGCAATGAATCAAGAGTGACATGTATAGAAGAATTATGAATGGTGGCTTTGCCACAAATACGATGTCAACTACATGACCATGCAAAGAAATATGACAATAATGGAGCGTGTCATATAAACGAATCGGTGGAAAGTTGCATGGCAATATATCTCAGAATGGCTATGGAAATGCCATAATAGGTAGGTATGGTGGCTGTTTTGAGGAAGGCATATGGTACCGGCGAAAGTTGCGCGGTACTAGAGAGGCTAGCAATGGCGGAAAGGTAAGAGTGCATATAATCCATGGACTCAACATTAGTAATAAATAACTCACATACTTATTGCAAAAATATATTAGTTATCGAAACAAAGTACTATGTGCATGCTCATAGGAGGATAGATTGGTAGGAAAAGAGCATCGCTCATCCTCGACCGCCACTCATAAGGAATACAATCAATAAATAAATCATGCTCCGACTTCATCACATAATGGTTCACCATACGTGCATGCTACGAGAATCACAAACTTTAACACAAGTATTTCTCAAATTCACAACTACTCACTAGCATGACTTTAATATCGCCATCTTCATATCTCAAAACAATCATAAGGGATCAAACTTCTCATAGTATTTAATGCACTTTATATAAAAGTTTGTATTACATCCCTCTTGGATGCCTATCATATTAGGACTAAATTTATAACCAAAGCAAATTCCCATACTGTTCTAAAGACTCTCAATGTAATATAAGTGAAGTGCGAGAGTTCATCAATTTCTATAAAATAAAACCACCGCCGTGCTCTAAAAAGATATAAGTGAAGCACTAGAGCAAATTTGCCTAGCTCAAAAGATATAAGTGAAACACATAGAGTATTCTAATAAATCACGATTCATGCGTATCTCTCTCAAAAGGTGTGTACAGAAAGGATGATTGTGGCAAACTAAAAAGCAAAGACTCAAATCATACAAGACGCTCCGAGCAAAACACATATCATGTGGGGAATAAAAATATAGCCTCAAGTAAAGTTACCGATTGACGAAGACGAAAGAGGGGATGCCTTTCGGGGCATCCCCAAGCTTAGGCTCTAGGTTATCCTTGAATATTACCTTGGGGTGCCTTGGGCATCCCCAAGCTTAGGCTCTTGCAACTCCTTATTCCATAGTCCATCAAATCCTTACCCAAAACTTGAAAACTTCACAACACAAAACTCAACAGAAAATCTCATAAGCTCCGTTAGTATAAGAAAATAAATCACCACTTTTGGTACTGTTGTGAAATCATTATTTATTTATATTGGTGTAATATCTCCTGCATTCCAATTTTTCTATGGTTCATACCCCCTGATACTAGCCATATATGCGTCAAAATAAGCAAACAACACGCGAAAAACAGAATCTGTACAAAACAGAACAGTCTGTAGCAATCTGGAGATTTCGAATACTTGTGTAACTCAAAAAATTCTGAAAACTTATGACGACCTAGGAAATTTGTTTATTAATCTTCTTAAAAAATAATCAGTATTTTATCGCGCTTCTGCTAGAAAATGAAAATTAATCTCCTGGCCACAAAAGTTTCTGTTTTTCAGCAAGATCAAATCAACTATCACTGTAAGCTATCCCAAAGGTCTTACATGGCACAAACACTAATTAAAACACAAAACCACATCTAACCAGAGGCTAGATGATTACTTAATGCAAAACAGGACCTAAAAAGCAAGAACAAAAACAAAATTGGGTTACCTCCCAACAAGCGCTATTGTTTAATACCCTTAGCTAGGGATAAAACACGAATAGATCTAGGTATTATCATCTTTGGAATGAAATCCACAAGTGGCTCTCATAATAGATTCATAAGGCAATTTAATTTTCTTTCATGGGAAGTGTTCCATTCCTTTCCTTAACAGAAATTGAAATCTAATGTTTCCTTCTTTCATATCAATAATTGCACCAATCGTTCTAAGGAAAGGTCTACCAAGAATAATATGACATGTAGGATTGCAATCTATATCAAGAACAATGAAATCTATGTGCCCATAATTCCTATTTGCAACAATAATAACATAATTAATTCTTCCCATAGGTTTCTTAATAGTGGAATCCACAAGATGCTAATTTAAAGAACAATCATCTAATTCACTGAAAACCTAACACATCACATAGAGTTTTCGGAATCGTGGAAACACTACCACCCAAATCACACAAAGCATGGAACTCATAATCTTTAATCTTAATCTTAATAGTAGGTTCCCACTCATCATAAAGTTTTCTAGGGATAGAAACTTCCAATTCAAGCTTTTCTTTGAAAAATTACATCATAGCATGAATGATATGTTTAGTAAAAGCTTTGTTTTGATTATAAGCATGAGGAGAATTGAACATGGATTGCAACAAGGAAATACAATCTATTAAAGAACATTGATCATAATTAAATTCCTTGAAATCCGCAAGAGAGGGTTCATTGCTGTTTAAAGTTTTGACCTCTCCAATCCCACTTTTATCAATTTTTATATTGGAAAACAAAGATTAAATAGGAGTCACATCAATCACTTTAAGATCTTCATCATTATTTTCAGATTCTGGTTTGGCGGCCATCTTATTTACTAAGGTGGCTTGTTTATCAAAAATTTGTCCTACTAAATTTTCAACATGAGCAAACTGAGATTTTAAACCATAAAATTCCTTAGACATATCATCAAGCTCTTTGTTCCTGTATTCCATAAAAGTTTTCTGCTCCTTGAGCTCGTTTCTAAAGAAATTATTATGCTCAAATTGCAAAGACATGAAGCTCCTAGCATTATTTTCTATTTCTTCGAACCTCCTAAAGTGAGGGTCAACGTTTCTTGGTTGAGCCATCGCGAGAAAGAAAGCAATCCAACACACAAGCACACAATAAGCAAGCGAAGAAGACGAATGAAAAAGGGGCGAAGAAAAGACAAATCTTTTCGAAAATCTTTTTAGAAGTGGGGGAGAGGAAAACGGGAGGCAGATGGGAAATAATGTAATGCGAGGGATGAAAGTTTATGATGGGTACTTGGTATGTCTTGGCTTGGCGTAGATCTCTCCGGCAATGGCGCTAGAAATTCTTCCTGCTACCTCTTGAGCTTGCGTTGGTTTTTCCCTTGAAGAGGAAAGGGTGAAGCAGCAAAGTAGAGTAAGTATTTCCCTCAGTTTTGAGAACCAAGGTATCAATCCAGTAGGAGACAACGCACAAGCCACAGAATACCTGCACAAATAAACACCAACTTGCACCCAACGCGATAAACGGGTTGTCAATTCCTTCACGGTTATTTGCAGAGTGAGATCTGATATAGCTGGATAAACGGTAAAGTAATATTTTTGGTATTTTTGGTTTATGGAACTGAAAGTAAAAGATTGCAAAGAAAGTAAATCAGAAACTAAAATAGTAGATCGGAAACTTATATGATGGAAAATAGACCCGGGGGCCATAGGTTTCACTAGAGGCTTCTCACAAGACCTAGGGGCAATCGATTCGGCGCCCACATCTACGAGCACCGCATCTCCTACAACCCCAGACCAGACGCACTCCCCGAGCATCAACACGACTATTCGGCATCATCACCCCCGAGCTAGAGCCCGGGCATAGCCCCGGTCTCCCCCCTCGACATAACAAAGAAGGAAACATGAAATAAAAGGGGAGATGTGCATTGATGGGCGCCTCTACTCTCGCACCCCTTTTTATAGGCATGTTGGGACTAGGGGCTGATCCTTCACCCCCACCCCCAAGGGGCTCTTTCTGATCCAACCCGTCCAAGCTAGCACCGACGGCCAGATCTGATAACCGCCCTCTTACACGAATCCAAGAAGACCATGCCTTTTCCATGACGCTCTTTCCCGCACCATGCACCTCCATTACCTATGCCACTCGATGCATGCGGCATATGTGGCAAAGGATAAGGGCATGGTGGGATGAGTGAATTTGGCAGTTACTCCCCCGTGGGTTAAAGTCATTCACGGGCCATTACAGAAATGGCCACACCACAATTGGCATCACGCGACATGCGGGAGAACCGAAAACTGACTCAAGCACAGATCAATGAAGAAGCAAACAAAATCTCAAGCGATGAGCCACCACAAACTCTTCGCATGTATACTAGATAGGGCCTACCCCAATGATGCTCGGCAGCGCGTTCGGGCTAG
This sequence comes from Triticum aestivum, assembly GCF_018294505.1. Taxonomy (NCBI): domain Eukaryota; kingdom Viridiplantae; phylum Streptophyta; class Magnoliopsida; order Poales; family Poaceae; genus Triticum; species Triticum aestivum. The sequence continues at coordinate 367,883,874 of NC_057797.1, read as the reverse complement.
GCCCGGGGGCTCCTGTCGGTGCAACAAACCCTGGTATATATTTCCCGGACTATACACATGCTCAAGGGCAAGGTCACAACAGCCAAGACAAGGCCAAGCAAAAGATATAGCTCTTTGAGAAATCAAAGGGCGGATCAAGAAGACCAGGACAAGCCAAAGGAACAAGATATCACTAAGGAAAAACCTCCCTTGCCGGGCAGGCGATCCTGGCAAGGTCGAGGTCACCTCAAAGACAAGTCCCAAGACCACCCTAGCAAGGGTTGCCGGAATGCTAGCGGCCCGGTTCCCCGCCAAGGCTCCACCGCTCCACCTCACAGCAACACAAGTCACCTATCAGTGCCGTGTCGAGCCCCCAAGTGATTAAGTGGCTATCATTTGGCACATGGCAGCCATTTCTGAGGAAGCTCGGCCCTAAATGACACTCGTCCGCAGGTGGTTGAATAGCACGGCAAGGCTTGCCGGGCTACCCCCACGATGTGACACTAAGCGGTGCATTTAATTCACCTTGTCCTGTCTGCAGAGTTAGGTATGGTAGCACTGTGGCTATCTAATCGCTAGGTAATGACTATTTTGCCATTATGGTAGCCCCTTGACCTATAAAAGGAGGGTTGCGGTAACTTTAGAAAGGATTCGGACCCTTTTACACACATACATGTGTAGCTGTTCTTGTCCCAAGGTGACCTTGCCGAGCTTGAGCGCTGCATCTCCACCACGGTCCTTTCATCAATCCACCAAAGTAGGAGTAGGGTTTTACGCCTCATGGTGGCCTGAACCTGGGTAAAAATTGCCTGTGTCATCGCTGTCGTGCTGGCCTCCACTCACTAGTAGAAAAAGGACCTAATGTGAGACACATTAGTGCCAGTTTGATTTTAGCCCGGTACTAATGGTACCATTAGTGCCGGTTGGAACGGCTATGCATTAATGCCGGTTCGTGTTGAACCTTTAGTACCGGTTCGTGCCACGAACCGGTACTAAAGGGGTGATGGCAGGCTGGCGTCAGGCCGGGGCCCCACGATCACCTTTAGTACCGGTTCGTGTCACAAACTGGTACTAAAGGGCTAACCTTTAGTACCGGTTTGTGCCACGAACCGGTACTAAAGGGGTCTGACCTATAGTACCGGTTTGTGACACAAACCGGCACTATAGGGCAATTTTCAAACTCTACCCCCCCCCCCCCCCCCCGTGTGTCGCCATTTCAGTTCTAGAAAAATCAAAAGAAAATAATAAAAACTTCAAAAAATAAAATCCTTCGAGAGGTAGTTATATTACTACATCTACTAGTTAGGAAAATTTGAAAACTTAAATTTGGACATGTTTTGCAAAAAGTGTACGGAAAATGTAAAACGGCTATAACTTTTGCATACGATGTCAGAAAAAAAAACGTATAATATATCAAAAAATTCTGCATGAAAATCCGCATCCGATGGAGACGGCCTACAGCCTGTTTGCAATTTTTTAGAATCCTCAAATTCCAAAACGAAAAAAAGATATGGTCAAATTTCAGCTTTTTATAAAAAAAATTGGTTAAATCTGGTCAAACTACTTATTCAAGAAGTATTAATGTTACTACATAATTATTCGAGAATATTAGTGTTACTAAATAATTATTTCAATTTTTTAAATTTTGGTCAAATCTGGTCAAACTATGGTCAAACTATGGTCAAACTTATTCAAGAAATATTAGTGTCACTAAATAATTACTATTTTTTTAGAATAATAGTTTCAAACTCAAACGGTGAAACATGTGACCTAATGCTCAAGCTAAACTGCTGAGGGTTAATAGGATTGACAGCTTACATTTGTCACGAAAACAACAAGTGCAGACTTGGAATGTAGGGGGAATAGAACTCCGAAGTTAAGCGTGCTCAGGCTGGGGGAGTGAGAGGATGGGTGACCGGCCGGGAAGTCAGGCGATTTGGAATGAGTGATCCACACTTGAGCAGTTAAGAGAGGTGATTAGAGACTAAATCATCAAATAATTCAGAAAAATTAAAAATCGAAAAAAATCATTTTTTTTCAAAATTTCAAAAAAAAAAATTCAAAAAAAAACCTTTAGTACCGGTTGGTAACCAGGGTGCGAGCTCACACCACGTGGTGGCACTTTGGCACCGGTTCATGCCGAACCGGTACTAAAGGGGGGCCCTTTAGTGCCCACCCTTTAGTGCCGGTTATGGAACTAAAGGCCCTTATGAACTGACGCTAAAGCTCTGTTTTCTACTAGTGACTCTTTGTGCAGCGCGCCCTTCCCCCTTGCTGAAACACAATGGGTCGATGGTTCCATAGGTGACCGTGTTGAACCACGACAAAGGTATAGTATGAATCAGAAACTTTATTGAAAACTAACAAACTATCATCTCAGTGAGTGAAGCAGTTGCAATTTATCATAATATTGGAAAGATTAAATGTAAGAGCTTTTGTATAGCAAGTCCACATACTCAATCATCTTTTAGTCTTTCATAATTGCTAACACTCACGCGATACTTATGAGATCAAAGCCTCAATCGGACACAGAGAAAGATATGGGCTTATGGCTTCACCTCCCAACCTTTTACCTCAAGAGTAATGTCAACAATAATACTTTATGAGAACCCACATCCGAGTGGATATATATGTTTGGATCTTTCCCCAACACATAGTGGTTGCCAAAAAGAAAGAGTGTAAAAAGGAAAGGTGAAGATCACCATGACTCCTGTATGAAGGTAGAAGGTAGAAGGTAAAAGTAAAAGATAGGCCCTTCGGAGAGGGAAGCACAGGTTGTCATGCGCTTTTATGGTTGGATGCACAAAATCTTAATGCAAAAGACCGTCACTTTATAGTGCTGCTTGTGATAAAGAACTTTATTTTGCAGTCAGTAGTTTTATTTCTTCCATATCACAAGTTCGTATAATGCTTATTTTCTTCACAAAAAAATATCATACATATTTAGAGAGCAATTTTTAGTGCTTGCACCGATGACAACTTACTTGAAGGATCTTACTCAATCCATAGGTAGATATAGTGGACTCTCATGGCAAAAATGGTTTAAGGTATGTTTGGATGCACAAGTAGTATCTCTACTTGGTGCAAAATATTTGGCTAGCATGGGATCAGAAAGAAGCACAACATGTTGGAGGATCCATGACAATATAACTTCTACTCAGATGTAAGAAAACATAACCCTTTTATTCTTTTTACTTCTTTTATTATTTTCTCCTTTTTATTTTCTCAAGATCATGGCAAGAAAGCAAAGCCCTCAACTCAACACTATATGTTGGAGTGCCCATACCCATATACTCAATTTTCCTTCGTAGGAGGTGGTGATGATGGAGTTGATGATGCTTCTGTCAGTTTCATTCAGGCACCCTTCAAGGCCTGCAATTCTTGGAGTACGCGTTGGAGTATGTTTGCATTCTTCTGAATATCCTCCAAGAGATGCATATTTTCAGGCCACCAAGAACATTCCCCTACATTACTTACACTTAGACGGGATATATCCCAATTAGAGGGTATATGTGCATGAGGCGTATTCTCCACACCATAGTTATGAACCAAATTGTGAAAGTTGTTCCAATGTAACCTATGCAAGGGCATACTAGGGGAAGCCCTTCTCGAACCTCTTGGCCTTCATGGTTGCTTGTAGTCCCTATGGCTGGATGGGAATTTGGGATAGTTGAGATGCTGGCCAGGGTACCTCTATCTGAAGCTGGAGGCTGAACCCCAAGCGAATCTCCTTCACCTTCTTCCGTCATGACTTCCTCGGCATCCTCCCCCCTGAGTTCCATCTGCATCAACCAAGCATTGTTTTCCACATTGTTGGAGGAGGAAGAAGACATGATGTCTGTCCTTGAAGACTTTGGCAGAAAATAGCTCGAAACAAGAATAGCGGATATTGCCCTGATACGGTGGTCAAAGCCTTCGGGAGATTATATAATGAACTTTTACCGACCAAAAGAAGTATTGTACAAGAAAACAGAGTCCGGAGGGTACACAAGATGGCCAAAAGCCTGGGAGACGCGCCCAGGGGGTAGGGCGCGCCACCAAGGCTTGTCGCCTCCTGATAATCCACAAGTATAAGGGATCGCAACAGTTTTCGAGGGTAGAGTATTCAACTCAAATTGATTGATTCGACACAAGGGGAGCCAAAGAATATTCTCAAGTATTAGCAGCTGAGTTGTCAATTCAACCACACCCGGAAACTTAATATCTGCAGCAAAGTATTTAGTAGCAAAGTAATATGATAGTAGTGGTAACGGTAGCAAAAGGTAACGGTAGCAAAAGTAATATTTTTGGTAGTTTGTAGTGATGATAGCAATAGCAATGGAAAAGTAAATAAGCAAAGAACAATATATGGAAAGCTCGTAGGCAATGGATCGGGGATGGAGAATTATGCTGGATGCGGTTCATCATGTAACAATCATAACATAGGGTGACACAGAACTAGCTCCAGTTCATCAATGTAATGTAGGCATGTATTCCGAATATAGTCATACCTGCTTATGGAAAATAATTTGCATGACATCTTTTGTCCTACCCTCCCGTGGCAGCGGGGTCCTAATGGAAACTAAGGGATATTAAGGCCTCCTTTTAATAGAGTACCAGACCAAAGCATTAACACATAGTGAATACATGAACTCCTCAAACTACGGTCATCACCGGTAAGTATCCCGATTATTGTCACTTCGGGGTTAACGGATCATAACACATAATAGGTGACTATATACTTGCAAGATAGGATTAAGAACTCTCATATATTGATTAAAACATAATAGGTTCAGATCTGAAATCATGGCACTCGGGCCCTAGTGACAAGCATTAAGCATAGCAAAGTCATAGCAACATTAATCTCAGAACATAGTGGATACGAGGGATCAAACCCTAACAAAACTAACTCGATTACATGATAGATCTCATCCAACCCATCACTCTCTAGCAAGCCTATTGTCAGGACCCCGACTCGATGTCACACCGATCTAGCCGGTAACACCTCATATCACTTTGCGGCCTCACGCACGGTATCCCCACGGGTGTCGCCTTACCTTTGCCAGGGACCGTTTGCGCCTTTTGGCTCACGTATATGATAGTGTCGCTAGCATCCATATGATAAAGAGCCCGGGCTGACATGACTAGTCGTACACCCAAAGTGGCACAGACTTACAGGGATAGGCATCCATGACCCAGCTTCGAACGTGTCGGTCATCAGCAAATGGGTCCGGGCTGTAGCACTGGGCTAGCAGGACTCCGGTAAACCGGGCTGTAGCGGGCTAACAGGACTCCGGTACTCAAAGCGTGACATTTCCCCGAAGGGACAGACACATGAACGAAGAAGGACACATGCCGGCCAGCCTAAGTGTTCCAGAGCAGTAGCAAGCTACCATGGCTCAGCGGTAACACTAGGAGACATTTCCCGGTAAGAGAGGCTACTAAAGATAAACAACTAGATAGTCAGATCCCACACATACCAAGCATTTCAATCATACACACAATATGCTCGATATGTGCAAATACAACGAAGCATCACAACATGACTCTACGACACAAGTACTTTATTCATTAGGCTCCGAGGAGCGAGATATTACAAACATGGGTCTCATGACCCAACACTCAGAGCATACAAGTCAAAGCACAAGCGGAAGCTATCATGTCTGAGTACATACGTCTATAAATGAAAAAGGCTGAAAAGCCTGACTATCTATCAGATCCTGCCGAGGGCACAAGATCGTAGCTGAGGTATCAAGCTAAACGTCGAAGTCCAAGCGGAACTACTAGTGAGACTGAAGTCTCTCTGCAAAACATAAAATAGGCAAACGTGAGTACAAATGTACCCAGCAAGACTTACATCAGATCTATCTATACATGCATCATTATCAACAAAGGGGGATGGTGGAGTTTGACTGCAGCAAGCCAGCTTTGACTCGGTGGCTATCCTGAACTACGACTGCAAGTAACTCTTTTGAGGTGGCGCACACGAGTCCACATATTCACCATATCAATACACCACTATGGATCCGCTCCCGTCTCCCTACGAGAACGCCATCCATAGCACTCACGCTTATCTTGCGTGTTTTAGAGTATCCACTTTCACTTGGAACTGTACAAGGGGTCCAAGTTTCCATATCCGAGGAATCCGGCTATTCGAATAGATGATGTTAACCCTGCAGGGGTGTACTTCTTCACACACGCTTTCGCCACTTATCGCCCTGTACACGTCATGTACCTCGGCAACCTTCAAGCGGAAGCCGGGCGAGGGAGTCGGCCACGACCTGACTAACCAAACAAGTCTCTAGTCCAGGTTTATCGCCTATTCGGGTTCCATCCGCAAGGAGATCCGGCCGGGGTTTCACTCACGGCCCCAAATGATGTGTGCAGGGTTCCCAAGCCCACCTCGACGGGTGGATGTACGCTTGGTACACCGTGCCACTGTGCCTAGTCTGTCCCAAGCCCACCTGTACTGGGTGCCACTTGGTAGACTACTAACACTACCTACAAACACCAGAAACTAGTTGCAACTCCTGGACAGAGATCATGTTGATTAATAAGTCGAGAGGGGTCGAGTTACCGAAACCCAATGTGTGGTAGTAACTGGTCATGGATCACAAACACAGAACTCAGTTCCTGAGGACGGCTGCAATGAGACAACCCACCATGTACTCCTACATGGCCTCTCACCGCTACCTTTACCAAATCGTGTTCACACACTTAGCTCACACACAGTAGGACATGTTCACACGCCTCTGATTCATCCCCGATGAATCAGACCTGACTCAACTCTAAGCAGTAGCAGGCATGACAAACAAGCATGAATGAGTAGGCACATCAGGGCTCAAACAACTCCTACTCATGCTAGTGGGTTTCATCTATTTACTGTGGCAATGACAGGTCATGCAAAGGATAAAGGGGTTCAGCTACCGCAGCAAGTAACAGATGAATCGGTGTTGTCCTAATGCAGTAAAAGAGAGCAGGAGCGAGAGAGTGGGATTTTATCGGAATGAACAAGGGGGTTTTGCTTGCCTGGCACTTCTGAAGATAACATTGAGTCTTCATCAGTGTCAACGATCACATCATCGGTATCACGTCTATCGAGAGGGGACAAATACCGGCAACACAAAAAGGAACACAATCAATGCAATGCACAATATGATGCATGATCATGACATGGCAAAATGGATGTGTTTTGAGCTAATGCAACTAGCAACAGATTAAATGAAGTTGGTTTGAATACAAGATTCAAATTTAAACTCCGTATGTGATTATTCAAATGCCATTTAATTGATTTGTGCTTAACAGCACCTATAAGTTGTTCTAACATGCATGAAAATGGTACAAATGGATTCCTTGAATTTTTCTGATAATTTTTCATATATAAATTATTTAATTTGGAGTTACGGTTAATTTTCTATGATTTATTGAAGTTTTAGGCATTTTCTGGAATTAATAAATCATTTTTTGATTTATTTTAATTCCAGAAACAAATACTGCGTCAGCATGATGTATTAGTGACGTCAGCAGGTCAACGGGCGCCGTCCAGGTCAAACCTGATGTGTGGGGTCCACACGTCAGTGACACAGGAGCTAATCCCTGTCAAACCCAGCGCTGACTGGGGTTTGACCAGGGGTGGGGCCCACTGTCAGTGGCTGTGGGGGTGTCTAGTGTGGTCATTAGTGCTAATTAGGCGTGCCACATCGGCGGTCGCCGGAGTTTCGCCGGCGGCGACCATTCCGCACGGCGGGGGAGCGCCGGACTTGCGCTAGGGCATCGGATCGACGCGCCAAGGGCACCAGGAGGTAGCCCGCGCCCGTGCGCATCTAGGGGGACCAACGGGAGGTGCGGGGGTGCCCGGGGTTCGCCGGAATGGAGCTCGAGGCGGCGGCCGGAGCTCGGGGTTTTGCGGGACCGGCGCTGCAGTGCACGGGAGGACGAATGGTTAAGTGCTTTGGGTTCCTGAGGTTGCGGTGAGCATGCGGGTGGGCTCAGGAGCGAGCTGCGGTGGCTGTGGCCACGGCCACGCCATGGTCGGCGGCGAGGAGCAATCGGCTCCGGTGAAAAGGCGGCTAGGGTACGGAAACGAGCGCGAGGAGGAGGGGGAATGGAAGAGTAGCTCACAGGGGTTGCGACGGTGGCCTCGGGGAGCTCGGGGAGGCACCGGAGCCGACGAATTTGACGAAGATGGCCGGCGGTCCCGAGGTTGAAGAAGACGGCGGTGGCGACGTTGCAGGGGCTCCCGCGGTGCGCTTCTCGGCGAGGAGGAAGATGTAGTCGAGGCGGATCTCCTGGGTACTTCGGGTGGAAGTGAGGAGCACGGTGGCTACGGCGAACGGCGTCGGCGACGATGAGCTCCGCTCGGGAGCATGCAGGGAGGCAAGCGGAGGAGGGAACGGGGTCCAGGGGAAGAGAGGGGAGGTGCAGGGCGAGGGGAAGTGCGTGGCGTGAGGGGGAGGCTCGGGAACGCCTCGGTGGAAGCAGGAGGTGGCCGAGGCGGCATCGGCGCTCGCCACCGAGCTGCTTCGGTGCGAGGGGAGGAAGATGACAAGGGGGAGGAGGTGGGCTGGGCCAGCGGGAGGAGCTGGGCCGGCTACAGGTAAGTGGCCCAGGTGGGCTGCAGGTAAAGTTTCCCTCCCTCTCTCTGTTTTTCCTATTTTACTTCTGTTTTCTATTTTCTGTAGTTTGTTTTGATTTAGTTTAGCAACTAAATCATTTAAATAAATTCTGTAGATTTTTATGTGGCTTGCTAAAATATATACAAAGCCACTCACAAACTTCCAGAATTATTGGAGTCATATTTAATATATATTAAATATAAATCCAAAGCAAATAGTTATTGGATTAAAACAAATGACCAAAATAATTATCTCTGTGACTCCAAAAATATTGGTTTAAATTTTACCTCTCACCAATATTTCCATGGAATAATAGGAACATTTTTTTGGACACATTTGAGAAGATTTAATTGTTGGTTATTTTTAGAGGTTTCTGAGGCTTTGAAAAATCCTCAATTCAAATTTCATTTGAAATAAAACATGATGCTCACAAGAGGTCTAGCCTAGTGCATTACCAGAAGCTAGGGATGTGACAACTCACCCCCACTAAACAAGAATCTCGTCTCGAGATTCAAGCGTAGGGTAGGATGAAGGGGAAACGCAAACTAGTATAATCTTCACGATCCAGGTTGCACTTTAAATGAACGTTGTTTCGATCACCATCTTTGCCTTGTCGTCTTGCTCTGGGAAATCCTGCCAACATGACCTGGAGGGAAGGAGACTCTAGAAGGGTCGATCTTCTCGAAGATCGAACAACTCACGGAATAACTCCCGGAATGACATAGCAACATCTCTCGAGCTGAGAGACGAAGCATACCTCTGGAGGGATGGAGTGGAGCAGGTGACGAGGTTCACTAGGTAGACAACAATTCCACACTTAAGAGGGTGGTAAACGATTGTCCACGTAGCGAGGAGTTAAGTTGCCATGATACCACGACGAAACATCCTGGAGGAGGGTGATTCGTAGATTATTACCTTAAGTGGCAAAAAGAATTACTTTTGATTCAGAGATCATTGAAACTCTTTAAACCAGCCTAAGACAATTCTCGAGCGATCGTTTGGAGGGGGTCAGTAGAATGGCATACTCAGACTTGGATGATGTGGATTACCTTGTTGAAGACAACGCAATGGATGAATTTGCTTATCACCGGAAATGGAAGAGACCCATGGTAGAATGGCACATTGGCGGTGCAAGCTGGGAACAAAATGCAAATGATGGGAATGATTCTGGTAACTGAGGAAGAACCCAACAATAAAGAGTGAATTCACTGGTTGAAAAGGTCATAGCATTGCCGAGGAAACTGAGAGCAAACCCAGTTAGTGTCGACGATAACACCTAGCGCTTGCGCGTGCTCTCAAGAACTTGAGCATTTCCACAATCATCAAGGTTTTACCAACATCCGTGTCAAGGGTCCGGTAACACAACTTACTACCATGATGAATGGTGATGGAGGATGTAGATGCAAAGGAAGATAACATCATCTCAGACTTCACCCTTGACGGGGCCAAGGAAATAAAATCTGGATGATCGACCGAGAGACATTTAGCACTCCGCTTCTAATGTTCTCCTTGATGTGCTAGTGTATCCCATTCATAGAAATGGTCTGGTATCTAGGACATCAAATAAAAAGGTCGGACTTCGGGATCTCAAAATCCATAGGGGCAACTAGGGAGTAAATCCTACGAAATCCCTATGGGGAGGTGGCCAACTTCCTCAATCAAGATATTATAATAATGGGTCTTCCGGTTGGTTGTGTTGGCCACGACATCCACTTTACCGGTTATCGAGGGACCAATATTATAGTTCTTGGAAAATGTTCCAACCATCATATCTGCCTGAGATTCAGATCTGGTTGGTGTTAGGATATTCCAGACTCATCGAGTCTAGGAAGAAAAATGAAAGTTTGCAACACAAATCGATGAGATGACGTTGCGGGATTCTCGGGAGATGAACTACGATAGCAAGCTCCAAAACATGAGCTGGTTCTGCTACAAACATGTGAACATGTTGTCCCGGACAAGCATGACCACATGGTAGTCTTATAATAAAACACTACCGAGTTCAGGTGGGGAACCATCAACGAGGATATCAAAATCCTTGCATAAGGCATGCTCTTAAGAAGGAACTTCTTCTCCTTGAACAAATCAATCAGTGGCTTGGTGTGTTCGAAACACATATGGAATGAAGGTTGCAAGTCTCCAGACCACAGAATACTTCGCACGTATGCATGACTGACTTGGGATGATTCCAGAGGAAGCAAAACTAAGTTTCTCAAATTCACGGCGGCAACTTTCACCAAATGCACGTGTATAAAAGGAAGTCACTCCTTTCATCAACAAATACTTCATGAGCTAGCATGAAGAAAATGCTTTCAAAAGTTTCCAACACTAGCTTAATGTCCAACAAATCATGGAGGAGATAAGGATGTTGTCAATGGGCTCAACAACAATTCATCTGGGTTTCCTTTTAAAAGGAATTCCATAGTTAAGTGAACAAGTGATAGCATTGGTCAGGCCAAAGATGTAATGGTGTATGCTCGAGGAAAAACCACGAGTAAGACAACATTACGAATATCGTTGGTTCTGATTTGATTTGACGATAGCCCACACTCAAATCAAAGGATTGATAAGACAATAGGTCCAGCAACTGATCATAGGGACCAATCGATGAAGATATCATCTTTCTTCAACACACACACACACACAGGATATCCCTTAAGATGAACTAAATCGGACAAGCTTCTATCTTCCAACTCTCCAAGTTGATGCATAGCTTAACCAACTAGCTCAGGGGTATCCAACACGGATTCTTGGAGAAAGGGTGGTTTACAGGATAAACCAACTTGATCACGAGCTTAACATAACAGTCAGGTGACAACCTGGTGATACTTTCGAGAAGATATTCGGAAAATCACGAACCACCGATATGTTACTAAGATCGAGAACAATCTTGCTTTTCAGGGCAAGATGATATGATCAAATGAGTGAGGACTTGACCCAATCCTAACTCATTGATCGAAGGGTGCACCGGAAATAAGGACTAGATAGCACGATCAGTCTTAGAATGATGATTCAATAACCAACATACTAGGAATAAGATTATTGTCCATTAACTACCAAGCAATGGGGTTGCTAGGAGTATTGAGTGCACACATCCTGATTCACTTGTCGGCACTCCGGCTGCAACAACACGGAACCGAGGAATGAAAAAGGATGGCGAGAAGTATCACTATGTCAAGAATTCACAAGAGGTGGTGCCATTCTCATGAAATTCCTGTCATAAAGAAGGTAATACTTCAGGGTAGAGCAGACCAGAAGCTGGATTGTAACTTGATCTACGGAACACAACTACTTTGACCCAATCCTGGATATGGAAGAGGTACTGGAGTTTGTTTCTCCTAGTCATTCCGCGATAGAATGGCTTGACGGACCACAAGAGTAATAGGCATCGATGAACGAATGCACACATAATCTTGACTATCAATTGATAGACGAGGGTCAGAAGACAACTAAAGAGGGACAACTCAAAGGAACATATAATTTTCTGAGTTGTGGGTGCATGGTTTAGCATGTCGAACGAATTCCACAAATTTTCTTCTGGATAACCCATGCAGAAAGGTAGAACTGGCAGAGTCACAATGTAGAATCGAGAACCCATTGAGAGCACTCTGATTGTGATCTTTCGATCAGCGAGGAACATCTGCCATAAGCGGTTCATAGTATTTGGAAGAAAGGAATACCACGAACATCGAGGACTAATGCAAAGGTTACTAATAACCTAAAGGAACGAGCAAAACTATCAACATGAAGCAGGTAGGGTGAATCTCGGGTTCAAAACCCAAGGATAGAATACCTATTACTAAGTAGCATCACGGGATGCTTTCGAGAATGATGGCCAGAATCATCACACTGGAACATAAATCATGGCTAGACTACTAGATGATCCCCTGAGACACCTAGGGTCATAATAGTAACTCCAACATAATGTCAAGGCAATAGAATACCTCAACTCAACAATTAGTGTGATTGAGCTGGCATAAAGGAACATCGAAACCAGAGGGAAAGGATTTTGCAAATGCATCAGACTATTTAGAAACCTGGAATGACTCGGACAGCATAACGGCTGTAAATGCTCAGAAGAGATTTGAGACATTCACAAAAATGGTGGCATAACCACTCAGAAGCACAATATCAAGGTCTCGAGATCATCAGAGACATACCGAAATAGTAGGAACTGGACTGAGGCTTAAATCCAACAATCTTACAAGTCTACGGATTAGTAACACGTGATCCTGTTAGAAAGAAGAGATAGCCTAGTTCCTTAACCCCGTAGGAAAGATAAGATGACTCAGATCAGAAGGGCATAAGGTATAAGGAGTAAAAAGAGCCTTACGTTCCATCCCACAAACAATTCCCTTACATATAACTAAAGCATTTCTAGACTCAACTTCGACCAGTTTGGCTTGGTAATCCTACAGGCAGTCAAGCTCTGATACCAACGCTGTCAGGACCCCGACTCGATGTCACACCGATCTAGCCGGTAACACCTCATATCACTTTGCGGCCTCACGCACGGTATCCCCACGGGTGTCGCCTTACCTTTGCCCGGGACCGTTTGCGCCTTTTGGCTCACGTATATGATAGTGTCGCTAGCATCCATATGATAAAGAGCCCGGGCTGACATGACTAGTCGTAAACCCAAAGTGGCACAGACTTACAGGGACAGGCATCCATGACCCAGCTTCGAAAGTGTCGGTCATCAGCAAATGGGTCCGGGCTGTAGCACTGGGCTAGCAGGACTCCGGTAAACCGGGCTGTAGCGGGCTAACAGGACTCCGGTACTCAAAGCATGACATTTCCCCGAAGGGACAGACACATGAATGAAGAAGGACACATGCCGGCCAGCCTAAGTGTTCCAGAGCAGTAGCAAGCTACCATGGCTCAGCGGTAACACTAGGAGACATTTCCCGGTAAGAGAGGCTACTAAAGATAAACAACTAGATAGTCAGATCCCACACATACCAAGCATTTCAATCATACACACAATATGCTCGATATGTGCAAATACAACGAAGCATCACAACATGACTCTACGACACAAGTACTTTAATCATTAGGCTCCGAGGAGCGAGATATTACAAACATGGGTCTCATGACCCAACACTCAGAGCATACAAGTCAAAGCACAAGCGGAAGCTATCATGTCTGAGTACAGACGTCTATAAATGAAAAAGGCTGAAAAGCCTGACTATCTATCAGATCCTGCCGAGGGCACAAGATCGTAGCTGAGGTATCAAGCTAAACGTCGAAGTCCAAGCGGAACTACTAGTGAGACTGAAGTCTCTCTGCAAAACATAAAATAGGCAAACGTGAGTACAAATGTACCCAGCAAGACTTACATCAGATCTATCTATACATGCATCATTATCAACAAAGGGGGATGGTGGAGTTTGACTGCAGCAAGCCAGCTTTGACTCGGTGGCTATCCTGAACTACGACTGCAAGTAACTCTTTTGAGGTGGCGCACACGAGTCCACATATTCACCATATCAATACACCACTATGGATCCGCTCCCGTCTCCCTACGAGAACGCCATCCATAGCACTCACGCTTATCTTGCGTGTTTTAGAGTATCCACTTTCACTTGTCTATGAACTGTACAAGGGGTCCAAGTTTCCATATCCGAGGAATCCGGCTATTCGAATAGATGATGTTAACCCTGCAGGGGTGTACTTCTTCACACACGCTTTCGCCACTTATCGCCCTGTACACGTCATGTACCTCAGCAACCTTCAAGCGGAAGCCGGGCGAGGGAGTCGGCCACGACCTGACTAACCGAACAAGTCTCTAGTCCAGGTTTATCGCATATTCGGGTTCCATCCGCAAGGAGATCCGGCCGGGGTTTCACTCACGGCCCCAAACGATGTGTGCAGGGTTCCCAAGCCCACCTCGACGGGTGGATGTACGCTTGGTACACCGTGCCACTGTGCCTAGTCTGTCCCAAGCCCACCTGTACTGGGTGCCACTTGGTAGACTACTAACACTACCTACAAACACCAGAAACTAGTTGCAACTCCTGGACATAGATCATGTTGATTAATAAGTCGAGAGGGGTCGAGTTACCGGAACCCAATGTGTGGTAGTAACTGGTCATGGATCACAAACACAGAACTCAGTTCCTGAGGACGGCTGCAATGAGACAACCCACCATGTACTCCTACATGGCCTCTCACCGCTACCTTTACCAAATCGTGTTCACACACTTAGCTCACACACAGTAGGACATGTTCACACACCTCTGATTCATCCCCGATGAATCAGACCTGACTCAACTCTAAGCAGTAGCAGGCATGACAAACAAGCATGAATGAGTAGGCACATCAGGGCTCAAACAACTCCTACTCATGCTAGTGGGTTTCATCTATTTACTGTGGCAATGACAGGTCATGCAAAGGATAAAGGGGTTCAGCTACCGCAGCAAGTAACAGATGAATCGGTGTTGTCCTAATGCAGTAAAAGAGAGCAGGAGCGAGAGAGTGGGATTTTATCGGAATGAACAAGGGGGTTTTGCTTGCCTGGCACTTCTGAAGATAACATTGAGTCTTCATCAGTGTCAACGATCACATCATCGGTATCACGTCTATCGAGAGGGGACAAATACCGGCAACATAGAAAGGAACACAATCAATGCAATGCACAATATGATGCATGATCATGACATGGCAAAATGGATGTGTTTTGAGCTAATGCAACTAGCAACAGATTAAATGAAGTTGGTTTGAATACAAGATTCAAATTTAAACTCCATATGTGATTATTCAAATGCCATTTAATTGATTTGTGCTTAACAGCACCTATAAGTTGTTCTAACATGCATGAAAATGGTACAAATGGATTCCTTGAATTTTTCTGATAATTTTTCATATATAAATTATTTAATTTGGAGTTACGGTTAATTTTCTATGATTTATTGAAGTTTTAGGCATTTTCTGGAATTAATAAATCATTTTTTGATTTATTTTAATTCCAGAAACAAATACTGCGTCAGCATGACGTATTAGTGACGTCAGCAGGTCAACGGGCGCCGTCCAGGTCAAACCTGACGTGTGGGGTCCACACGTCAGTGACACAGGAGCTAATCCCGGTCAAACCCAGCGCTGACTGGGGTTTAACCAGGGGTGGGGCCCACTGTCAGTGGCTGTGGGGGTGTCTAGTGTGGTCATTAGTGCTAATTAGGCGTGCCACATCGGCGGTCGCCGGAGTTTCGCCGACGGCGACCATTCCGCACGGCGGGGGAGCGCCGGACTTGCGCTAGGGCATCGGATCGACGCGCCAAGGGCACCAGGAGGTAGCCCGCGCCCGTGCGCATCTAGGGGGACCAACGGGAGGTGCGGGGGTGGCCGGGGTTCGCCGGAATGGAGCCCGAGGCGGCGGCCGGAGCTCGGGGTTTCGCGGGACCGGCGCTGCAGTGCACGGGAGGACGAATGGTTAAGTGCTTTGGGTTCCTGAGGTTGCGGTGAGCACGCGGGTGGGCTCAGGAGCGAGCTGCGGTGGCTGTGGCCACGGCCACGCCATGGCCGGCGGCGAGGAGCAATCGGCTCCGGTGAAAAGGCGGCTAGGGTACGGAAACGAGCGCGAGGAGGAGGGGGAATGGAAGAGTAGCTCACAGGGGTTGCGACGGTGGCCTCGGGGAGCTCGGGGAGGCACCGGAGCCGACGAATTTGACGAAGATGGTTGGCGGTCCCGAGGTTGAAGAAGACGGCGGTGGCGACGTTGTAGGGGCTCCCGCGGTGCGCTTCTCGGCGAGGAGGAAGAGGTAGTCGAGGCGGATCTCCTGGGTACTTCGGGTGGCAGTGAGGAGCACGGTGGCTACGGCGAACGGCGTCGGCGACGACGAGCTCTGCTCGGGAGCGTGCAGGGAGGAAAGCGGAGGAGGGAACGGGGTCCAGGGGAAGAGAGGGGAGGTGCAGGGGCGAGGGGAAGTGCGTGGCGTGAGGGGGAGGCTCGGGAACGCCTCGGTGGAAGCAGGAGGTGGCCGAGGTGGCATCGGCGCTCGCCACCGAGCTGCTTCGATGCGAGGGGAGGAAGATGACAAGGGGGAGGAGGTGGGCTGGGCCAGCGGGAGGAGCCGGGCCGGCTACAGGTAAGTGGCCCTGGTGGGCTGCAGGTAAAGTTTCCCTCCCTCTCTCTGTTTTTCCTATTTTACTTCTGTTTTCTATTTTCTGTAGTTTGTTTTGATTTAGTTTAGCAACTAAATCATTTAAATAAATTCTGTAGATTTTTATGTGGCTTGCTAAAATATATACAAAGCCACTCACAAACTTCCAGAATTATTGGAGTCATATTTAATATATATTAAATATAAATCCAAAGCAAATACTTATTGGATTAAAACAAATGACCAAAATAATTATCTCTGTGACTCCAAAAATATTGGTTTAAATTTTACCTCTCACCAATATTTCCATGGAATAATAGGAACATTTTTTTTGGACACATTTGAGAAGATTTAATTGTTGGTTATTTTTAGAGGTTTCTGAGGCTTTGAAAAATCCTCAATTCAAATTTCATTTGAAATAAAACATGATGCTCACAAGAGGTCTAGCCTAGTGCATTACCAGAAGCTAGGGATGTGACACCTATGATGGAATTACTCATGCATAACGGTGAGAATCATGAAATTGGTGATGGAGGATGGTTGATGATGATGATGGCGACGGATTCCCCTCTCCGGAGCTCCGAACGGACTCCAGATCAGCCCTCCCGAGAGGTTTTAGGGCTTGGCGGCGGCTTCGTATCGTAAAACGCGACGAATCCTTGTCTCTGATTTTTTTCTCCCCGAAAGCAAATATATAGAGTTGGAGTTGAGGTCAGAGGAGCTCGAGGGGGCCCACGAGGTAGGGGGCGCGCCCTAGGGAGGCAGGTGCGCCCTCCACCCTCGTGGACAGGTGGTGGGGCCCCTGGTCTTCATATTTTGCAAGGATTTTTTATTATTTCCGAATAGATGTTCCGTGAAGTTTCAGGTCATTCTGAGAACTTTTGTTTTTGCACATAAATAACACCATAGCAATTCTACTGAAAACAGCGTCAGTCCGGGTTAGTTCCATTCAAATCATGCAAGTTAGAGTCCAAAACAAGGGCAAAAGTGTTTGGAAAAGTAGATACGACGGAGACGTATCAACTCCCCCAAGCTTAAACCTTTGCTTGTCCTCAAGCAATTCAGTTGATAAACTGAAAGTGATAAAGAAAAACTTTTACAAACTCTGTTTGATCTTGTTGTTGTAAATATGTAAAGCCAGCATTCAAGTTTTCAGCAAAGATTATGACTAACCACATTCACAATGACGCTTAGGTCTCAAGTTTACTCATATCGATGGCATAATCAACTAGCGAGCAATAATAATAAATCCTAGATGACAACACTTTCTCAAAGCAATCATAATATGATATAACAAGATGGTATCTCACTATCCCTTTCTGAGACCGCAAAACATAAATGCAAAGCACCTTTAAAGATCAAGGACTGATTAGACATTGTAATTCATGGTAAAAGAGATCTAGTCAAGTCATACTCAATGTAAACTAACAGTAATGAATGCAAATGACAGCGGTGCTCTCCAAATGGTGCTTTTTAATAAGAAGATGATGACTCAACATGAAAGTAAATAGATAGGCCCTTCACAAAGGGAAGCAGGGATTTGTAGAGGTGCCAGAGCTAGGTTTTGAAATAGAGATGAATAATATTTTGAGCGGTATACTTTCATTGTCAACATAACAACCAAGAGATGGCAATATCTTCCATGCTACACACATTATAGGCGGTTCCCAAACAGAATGGTAAAGTTTATACTCCCCCTCCACCAACAAGCATCAATCCATGGCTTGCTCGAAACAACGAGTGCCTCCAACTAACAAGAGTCCCAGGGGGAGTTTTGTTTGCAATTATTTTGATTTGATTTGCATAAAGCATCGGACTGGGCATCCCAGTGACCAACCACTTTCTCGTGAGTGAGGAGCAGAGTCCAGTCCTCTTGAGAATAACCTGCCCAACATGGAAGATACGGACAGCCCTAGTTGATACATGAGCTATTCTAGCATACAAAACAGGATATTTATTTGAAGGTTTAGAGTTTGGCACATACAAATTTACTAGGAACGGCAGGTAGATACTGTATATAGGTAGGTATGGTGGACTCATATGGAATAACTTTGGGGTTTATGGAGTTGGATGCAAAGCAGTATTCCCACTTAGTACAGGTGAAGGCTAGAAAAAGACTGGGATGCGACCAGCTAGAGAGAAACAGTCATGAACATGCATTAAAATTAATCAACACCGAATGCAAGCATGAGTAGGATATAATCCACCATGAACATAAATATCGTGAAGGCTATGTTGATTTTGTTTCAATTACATGCGTGAACATGCGCCAAGTCAAGTCACTTAAATCATTCAGAGGAGGATACCACCGTATCACACCACATCACAACCATTATAATAGCATGTTGGCACGTAAGGTAAACCACTATAAGCTCCTAGCTAATCAAGCATGGCACAAGAAACTATGATCTCTAGTTGTCATTGCAAACATGTTTATTCATAATAGGCTGAATCAGGAATGATGAACTAATCATATTTACAAACGCAAGAGAGGTCGAGTTCATACCAGCTTTTCTCATATCAGTCAGTCCATCATATACCGTCATAATTGCCTTTCACTTGCACGACCGAATAGTGTGAATAATAATAATAGTGCAGGTGCATTGGACTAAGCTGGAATCTGCAAGCATTCAATAAACAGGAGAAGACAAGGCAATATGGGCTCTTTTGTCAGATCAACAATAATGCATATAAGAGCACTTCAACAATTTAATCATGGTCTTCTCCCATCGACCCCAAAAGAAAAGGAAAGAAATAAAATTATTTACATGGGAAAGCTCCCAACATGCAAAAGAAGAACATGAAATGTTTTTGGGTTTTCTTTTTAATTACTACTACAAGCATGGAGAGTAAACTAATTAAAAGCTACAACTAAATTTTTTGGTTTTTCTGAAGGTTTATTAAACACACAAGAAGAAAGCATAAAAAGGAAATAAACTAGCATGGATGATACAATGAAAAAGTATGAGCACCGACATCTAGCAATGAGTGTGTGAACATAAATGTAATGTCGGTGGGAAATACGTACTCCCCCAAGCTTAGGCCTTTGGCCTAAGTTGGTCTATGGCCACGGCTGGCCTGGCGGATATCCATAATAATAGTTGGGGTCATACTGAGATGAAGAAGACTCTGATTGCCACTGGTTGGAAATCATCTCCGGATCCCAATGGTAATTAGACTATCATTGAGGATCAACTTGTGGTTCCGACTCCGGCTCTGTGGCTGATGTAGGGTTCCGGTAGGCGTGAATAGCCTCCGGAACAAGGTATTGGCCTAAAGATAAACAAACAAGGAAGGAGCAGGCAGGGTAATAGTCTCAGGATGATGTTTATCAAAGAACAATTTGTGTTTAAGCTCCCCTTCCCTATTCTTAACAATAAAATCACGTGCCACCATACTTTTATAATCTAAATAAACACGGGGCAACAATTTTTCTTCCTTCTCATAATGCCTAATAGGTATGTTAAAATGTGCAGCTAGGCGTGAAGCATAGATGCCTCCAAAGATGGGGCCCTTTGTACGGCAGAGACTTAACCATGTAGCAATAATACCGCCCATACTAACAAAGCTATCACTGAATAAACCGTGGGACAAAATAATAATATCAGGAACACTAAGGTTTCCACAGTTTCCGCGACCAATTAAGAAACGACTAGCAAATATTGCAAAGTAGCGTAAAACAGGAAAATGTATGCTAGTGATTCGTGCATCGGAAACCTTCCTCGTTTCCCCTATAGTGACGGTATCAATATACCCATCCACATCCTCGCGATGTGGTTCCTCTATCGTGCCCTCAAGAGGGACCAAACAAACCCAACAAAAAATCATAAAGTGACATCTCCTTGTGCTCATCATATAAATAAAACTCCACCGTAGGTGGTGAGCTCCTAGAATGGAAATGAAAGTTTTGCGCAAATATATTTGTGAGTAAGAGATACTAGTCGCTATCGGTGTCAAAACCGGCGGATCTCGGGTAGGGGGTCCCGAACTGTGCGTCTAGGCGGATGGTAACAGGAGACAAGGGACACAGTGTTTTTACCCAGGTTCGGGCCCTCTCGATGGAGGTAAAACCCTACTCCTGCTTGATTAATATTGATGATATGGGTAGTACAAGAGTAGATCTACCACGAGATCAAGGAGGCTAAACCCTAGAAGCTAGCCTATGGTATGATTGTTCTATGATGAAGTTGTCCTACGGACTAGAACCCTCCGGTTTATATAGATACCGGATAGGGTTAGGGTTACACAGAGTCGGTTACAATGGTAGGAGATCTTGAATATCCGCATCGCCAAGCTTGCCTTCCACGCCAAGGAAAGTCCCATCCGGACACGGGACGAAGTCTTCAATCTTGTATCTTCATAGTCCTGGAGTCCAGCTGAAGGTATAGTCCGGCTACCCGAACACCCCCTAATCCAGGACTCCCTCAGTAGCCCCTGAACCAGGCTTCAATGACGACGAGTCCGGCGCGCATATTGTCTTCGGCATTGCAAGGAGGGTTCCTCCTCCAAGTCCTTCAAGAAGATTTTAAACACCAAGGATAGTGTCCGGCTCTGCAAAATAAGTTTCCCCATATTGCCATAGAGAGAATAATATCAACACAAATCTAATCTGCTGACGTATTCCGCAGCGTGACATCACAGTACGGCCAAGTCCTTTACTCGAATCATTTTTACTTTTCCACCTCAGCACGTTTAGCGAGGCAGTTTCCTTGGCACGTCTTGTCAAAGCAGAGATCGTGTGCCCCCTTTTACGGGATTCTCATCAATACGGACATGGGTAACCCAACTGCGCCATTTATCACGGTGCTTGAGGCAAGCGAGTTTTACTAGGCTGGTGGGGATGCACAACCGCATCCGCCCATATAAGGGGATAAGGATCCACCTTTTTACCTACGCCTTCTTCCTCCTTTTCCTATCCATCACCTGCGCACTTGAGCTCTAGCGCCCAAGCCCGTGCTTCCTACGTCAACCTCCTCCAGCAATGTCCAGAGTGGGAGGCAAGTGGATGGTCTCCTCCGTCACGGAGGGCCATGTCAAAAAGCTAAGGAAGGCCGGATACTTGTCCAAGGACATCGCACACCGGCTTCCCGAGGAAGGGCAGCTTCTCCCCACCCCAAGGCCCCATGAGAGGGTAGTATTCCTTCCCCACTTCCTCCGCGGACTGGGTTTCCCACTCCACCCATTTGTCCGGGGGCTCATGTTCTACTATGGCATGGATTTCCACGATCTGGCCCTGAACTTCGTCCTCAACATCTCGGCGTTTATCGTCGTGTGCAAGGATTTCCTCCGCATCCGCCCCCATTTCGGCCTCTGGCTCAAGACCTTCAATGTCAAGCCCAAGGTGGTGCACAGCAGCCAGGCGTAGTGCGGAGGCGCCATGGCAGGCAAGATGGCCAACGTCCTATGGCTCGAGGGCTCCTTCGTGGAGACCCTGAAGGGGTGGCAATCATGGTGGTTTTACATCACCGAGCCGCGCGATCCGAAATGGATCGCAGCCCCCGAGTTCCGATCCGGACCCCCCACGCGGCTTATGTCCTGGAAAGAGACGGGCCTGTCGTGGGGCGAAGAAAAAGAGGTGACCGGATTGCAGACATGCATCCAGTCCCTGGTGAGCAAGCTGATCAAGCTTGTCAATGTAGTCCAGGTTATGCTCGTCCACCAAATCCTCCCGTGTCAACAACGGGGCTTTAATCTATGGGAGTTCGACCCGGCGCAGCACCAAACCCTTAACCGGCTCTTCGACACGACGTATGAAGACATCTGGAAGGTGCTAACCAAAGGCGCCGAGGCTCCCACATCCGCTTCCGAGGACCGCGGATACAGCTCGCAGCGTCACGCTAGCGAGGTAAGCTATTTTCACCTTTTACAGGATGTTAAGTTTTTTCATAGTTTGACTCTATGCGGGATCTAAACTCCCTCACCTTTGACAGGCTTGGCAAGCGCAGTCTGGATCGATTAACTGTCTGGCTCCCTTGCCCGAAGACCCAGCCCCTGCTCTCCTAGTGAAGCCGCTGGTTCCAGTGCCTTATGTGGTGCCGGAAAAGAAGGCCAAGAAGAAGAAGGCCACGGGGACTCGAAATATTACCCGTAATGTGGTGGTGTCAGACTCGTCATCCAATGAGTCTGAGACGCTCTCCTCCCGTGAGAACAAGGAGGAGGAAGAAGAACACTCTCCCCCTCCAGCGGGGGGAGGAAAGAAAAGGAAGGCCGCCCCAACGGGGGAGGCCGAAGGGTCCAGGAAGAGGAAGGCCCCTCCGCCGAACTACTCCCCCAACGCCGAAGAGGACGAAGAGGAGTGGCCAGATAGGGCCATGCGTCCGGCGAAATCGGAAGTATTCGGATATCAGAGTAACTCATGGCATTCCTTTGTTGGACAGCCTTCCCTAATGTCGAACATAATTATGCAGCCCGCCCCGGACCGAACTCAACGAGTCGTCGAGAGGCTCCCTGGATTCATCGGACGTGAACTCAGTTCTGCCTGCTGTCTCAATCGAAGTGGCGTCGCAACAAGCTCCGGGGCAGGAGGAGGTGGTCCTGGAGGAGCCGCAAGGTGACCTCCCGGACTCCAGGAGTAAAGGGAAAAAGACCCCCAGGGCTCCAAGTCCGGCTTTGTGCCGGACACCGCGCCGAAATCTTCAACAGTTCCGGACCGCGGTAGGCGAACTCCTTCCAAGAGGAGCAAGCCTTCTGAGACGGTGGCCTCCGTCCAAGCGGAGGTGCCGGACAATCTGCTGGAGGTGCTTGACGGCGCCTCCATCGACGAGGAGCACCGTACTATTATGAGTACGGTGATCCAGAAGGTTCAGTCCGCCAAGAGCGGACTGAGTGAAGCTTGCGCTAGCCTTCTAACAGGCTTCGAGGTAAGTAAAAAATATGTAAGAATATAACCGCATAGATAGTTGCCCCTGATGCTCTGTTTGGCATTCGGAAAGAAAAGCCGAATAGAGGATCTATTAAATTTCGCAGGAGTCTAACAATAAAGAGTCAATATGCGTATGCAGGCTTCACTGCTAGCCACCGCCGCACTGACTGCGGAGGTGGGTGCCCTGAAACATGGACTCGAGTGGACCGAGCAAGAGCTCGGCCTTGCCAAGCGGCAGCTCGAGGAGAAAGAAGGTAAGAAATACCTTACAGAAAAAAGTGCCTATAAAAAGACGTGATTGCAAAAAATAACAGGATTGTACTGCTTATTGTAGGGGCCACGACTGAGATGGCGACCCTCAAGCAGGCGCTGTCCGAGGCCGAAAAGAAAGCGGCCGCGGAGCACACCGAGCGAGAGAAACTTGAGGCCCGGGTCGGCAAGGTGCAGCAAGAGCTTTAGGCTCTCATGAAAAAACATGAGAGTTTGGAGCTTGAGTCAAAGACGCAAGCGTCCGAGCTCGTGGCGGCCCTTGAGACTGCCAAGTCTGCCAATGCCGAAGCCCAAAAGGCCCTCCAAGAGTTGGAGAAGATGAAAAAGATAGCAGCGGGTAAGGCATTATTTATGCAAAGCAGAAATATAAAAGTAAACTACTTGTTACTTACCCGAATCCGGAGCTCTCCAGGGGCATTTGCAGATCTTCCCCGCAGGGTATCCGACGCAGCCGCATTCTACCGAGCTGAAGAGGGCAGCTCGACGGAGAAGGTGTTCTGGTCTCAGTATACTGAGGCCGGACACCCGGTGCCCTTGAGCGACTAGCTGAAACAGCTGGTCGAGCTCCACAAGGCAGCCGAACAGGCCATGAAGGGCTTCATAGTTCGGCTGTGGCCCGGAGAGGCCCTGCCTGGGAGCTACTTCGGGCTGATGCGGCGACTGGTGGAGGCCTGTCCAAGGCTCGAGGTCATCAAGCGCTCCGTCTGCATCGAAGGTGCCCGTAGGACCCTTGCCCGTGCAAAGGTGCACTAGGGTAAGCTGGACGGTGAGAAGCTTGTGAGGGACGGGCCGCCGCCGGGGAAGGAGCATCACAAGCCCGAGAACTACTATAAGGATGTTCTTGCGGGTGCCCGCCTTGTGGCGGATGAGTGTACCAAGGATGTAATTTTTGAATGAACTCGCTCGTGTTTATCCTGTGCGCTGAAAACTTGTTCATATGCGCTAAGCAATGCTTGTTGAATTTAAAATATTACTTTCTGTGCAGCCGTTTATCAAAAAATTGAGAGATGGCCAGTCGTCGGCTTCTGCCCCCATGCCACTAGTGCTGGGGTGTCCGGGATAAACCTGAGCACTCTTTTTCCCATAGTTGGGTCCTTCGAGGGAGGCGCTCAGCACAACGAACCAGGAAATCGGACTATAATGCTTGAACACTCTCACTTAGCCATAGAACTCTATAATTTTAAATTTCGGCAAAGCCCCTAGTTCGGAAGACCGAGTTCGGGGCGCTATCCACGCCTTGGCCGGACAAAGCCGGCTCCTTGCTCGAAGCGGCATAAGTCTTTAGGGACTCAAAAAACCTCTCGAACAGCGACCGGTCTCTCGCCTCATCATGACAGTCAGTTTTAGCTTTCTCCACTGAGGTGCTTAACCCAGCTCAACTGGGGCACAATCACAGTGGTTCTCTAGTGCTACCTTAGCCGATATAGCGGAACGTCAGGCACCAAAACATAGGAGCCGGACAAACCCAACTATTGACCCAAATCATGATTCGGAGCCGATGCATATAGTGCTATAAGTTCGGAGTGCCGCACTTGTGAAAGTGTACGTGCTTCTCACACCATATTGAGGGGTACTGAAGCCCCTGGCGTGTTTGCCGTACCATGGTGTATGGGTGCAACATGCCATTTAATAAACATATATATGAAAGGAGGATAATGCAAAAAATAGACAAAAAGCTATGCATTGTTAATAGAAAGGCTGCTATCAAAGCAGAACGATACAAGTAGTGTGATAAGCAAAAGATATTGGGCTATTTAACATGTCCTGGCCAGGAGCAGGCCGCGGAATTGTATGCCAAAACAGGTATACTGCTCGTGACAGAGACCACCTGGGAGTTCCATAATGCGGCATGGCTTGTCTGTTTCCCTGGATCTTGCATCGTTTGTGCGGCAGTTGAATTGCCGAACAGGTCGTCCGAAGTATGGAGTCCTGAAAGTAAGAGAAAATTAAAAAAAGAATTCGGCAGCCCCTAGTACGTTTTAAGCCGTATTTTGGGTTTGCCGTTATTGTGCCCCTTCCCCTACGCCCATGGTATTTCAAGAGCGTAGTTATGTACGTGAGGCACTGGTTTTGCTATGTCGCAAGGGCTGGGGTTGGGGCCGCATTGCTACACCTACTCAGAACGTGCCAGGCGGTCTTGTTGTAGGTTACTCCGGGCACGCTTGGCAGTGTCTGGCTTTTAACGGCCGGACTAGAGAATTGCCTAAGAAGGCTGCTTTGTACTTCCGCTGCGAGGGCCGTCGTGTGCTCCTCCATACCGAGGGAGCGTTTGGTGTTTCCATTGACCGTGATTACTCCTCGAGGGCCTGGCATCTTGAGCTTGAGATATGCATAGTGCGGTACCACATTGAACTTTGCAAATGCGGTTCGCCCGAGCAGGGCGTGATAGCCACTGCGAAATGGGACTATATCGAAGATTAACTCTTCGCTTCGGAATTTGTCCGGGGACCCGAAGACCAATTCAAGTGTTACTGAGCCTGTACAGTTGACCTCTGCACCTGGTATAACGCCTTTAAAGGTCGTTTTTGTGGGCTTAATCCTCGAGGGATCTATGCCCATTTTCCGCACTGTATCCTGGTAAAGCAGGTTCAGGCTACTTCCGCCATCCATGAGGACTCTTGTGAGATGAAATCCGTCGATAATTGGGTCGAGAACCAATGCGGCGAAGCCGCCATGACGGATGCTAGTGGGGTGGTCCCTTCGATCAAAAGTGATCGGGCAGGAGGACCATGGGTTGAACTTTGGGGCGATTGGCTCCATCGCGTATACATCCCGTAGCGCACGCTTCCGCTCCCTCTTGGGAATGTGGGTTGCATATATCATGTTCACCGTCTGCACTTGTGGGGGAAAACCCTTGAGGGAGTCCTGGAATAGGGGGTGTTCGGGTAGCCGGACTATACCTTCAGCCGGACTCCAGGACTATGAAGATACAAGATTGAAGACTTCGTCCCGTGTCCGGATGGGACTTTCCTTGGCGTGGAAGGCAAGCTTGGCGATGCGGATTTTCAAGATCTCCTACCATTGTAACCGACTCCGTGCAACCCTAACCCTATCCGGTGTCTATATAAACCGGAGGGTTCTAGTCCGTAGCACAACTTCATCATACAACAATCATACCATAGGCTAGCTTCTAGGGTTTAGCCTCCTTGATCTCGTGGTAGATCTACTCTTGTACTACCCATATCATCAATATTAATCAAGCAGGAGTAGGGTTTTACCTCCATCGAGAGGGCCCGAACCTGGGTAAAAACATCGTGTCCCTTGTCTCCTGTTACCATCCTCCTAGACGCACAGTTCGGGACCCCCTACCCAAGATCCGCCGGTTTTGACACCGACATTGGTGCTTTCATTGAGAGTTCCTCTGTGTCGTCACTTTTGGGCTCGATGGCTCCTTTGATCATCACCGACGATGCGGTCCAGGGTGAGACTTTTCTCCCCGGA
Source organism: Triticum aestivum (assembly GCF_018294505.1). NCBI lineage: Eukaryota > Viridiplantae > Streptophyta > Magnoliopsida > Poales > Poaceae > Triticum > Triticum aestivum. Next base: position 367,856,629 of record NC_057797.1, on the reverse strand, counting down.
CAGATCTTCGTCTTTGGCAGCTTCGCACTGCGGGCCAATTCGCTTGGCCACCTGGAGCAGATCAAAAGCTACGCCCCTGGCCATCAGGTCAGGTTTGGAAGCTTAAACTACATGGCAGACACCCGCAGGGATTCGATCTTCGACGGATTCAAGCCACAGCTGAGCGCGCCGCACTGTGTCGAGAGGCATGATCTAGCTCTGGCGCCGAACAGTGCCCTGGAGGCCGCACAAGCACCGATTCCGACCCTTTATTCGGAGCCTATTGCGCCAATCGAGGATGAGCGGTTGGACGTCACCTCGGGGGCTACGATCTCAAAGGCGATCGAGCCGAACATCAGCCCCGCGTTCCGCACGGCCCATGACTCCAAGGAGCCGGATTCCTCTCCGAACTCCGAACCCCCCGCGCCCCTGCCGATCGAATCCAATTGGACGCCGATAATGGAGTTCACCGCCGCGGACATCTTTCAGCACTCGCCTTTTGGCGACATCCTGAATTCTCTAAAGTCTCTCTCTTTATCAGGAGAGCCCTGGCCGGACTACGGTCAGCGAGGATGGGATAAACCCACAAAGCATAAGAATCTCCACAAGAGGCTCGTTGCAATAGCATGCAGCCTGAAAAAGCAGAAGCGGAAGCTAGAAACGTCGGAAGATGCACTCAGGATTCGATGGAGCAAAGTAATCAATACCGCAGATAAATACGGCGACATCCGCCGCACTAAAAGTTATCCGAAGAGAAAGCTACTACCCGAATTCGACGAAGAGGCCCTAGAGCCCTCGCATTCAAAAAATAAGAAAGCCACACGGTCGGATAGACGACCCCATGGCCAGCATAAAGCGGCAAGTGGCGCCGCACTTAAATCGGCATGCGACCCACTTAAGAATTCGCATCAGGGCCCAGTCAGGTCCATTTACGGGCCAAGAAAGCAAGCTCTCGTAAGCAATGCAATAAACCCATCATCAGAATCCGGCACACCCAAATACAGGGGCGCCGCACACCCCCTATGTTTCACTGATGAGGTCCTGGATTATGAATTTCCAGAGGGATTCAAACCTGTAAACATAGAGGCATATGATGGAACAACAGACCCTGGAGTCTGGATCGAGGATTATATCCTCCACATAAATATGGCTAGAGGAGATGACCTCCACGCCATAAAATACTTACCCCTTAAGCTTAAAGGGCCAGCCCAGCATTGGCTTAAAAGCCTTCCTGAAAACACAATCGGAAGTTGGGAAGAACTCGAGGACGCTTTCCGAGCAAATTTTCAAGGGACCTATGTCCGCCCTCCGGATGCAGACGATCTTAGTCACATAACTCAACAGCCCGGAGAATCAGCTCGACAATTCTGGAATAGATTCCTCACTAAAAAGAATCAGATAGTCGACTGTCCGGACGCTGAAGCCTTAGCAGTTTTCAGGCATAACGTCTGAGACGAATGGCTCGCCAGACACCTCGGCCAAGAAAAGCCAAGAAAAATGGCCGCACTAACAAGCCTCATGACCCGCTTTTGTGTAGGAGAGGACAGCTGGTTGGCAAGATGCAGCCCCAACGACCCAAGTACATCCGAAACTAGGGATGGAAATGGAAAACCGTGACGCAACAAGGACCATCGCCGGACTAAGGAAAAAAGTCCGAAGAGCACGGCAGTCAACACCGGATTCAAAAGCTCACGATAGAATCAGACAAAGCCACCCCTCCAGGATAACAGGGATGATTCATCCAACTTAAACAAAATCCTGGACAGGATATGTCAAATACACAGTACTCCCAGTAAGCCTCCTAACCATACCCATAGAGATTGTTGGGTTTTCAAACAATCCGGCAGACTCAACGCCGAACACAAGGGGCTCGACACACCAAGCGAAGACGAGGATGAACCCCAAAAGCAGAGCACCAGGAAACAAAAGAACTTCCCACAAGAAGTAAAAACAGTAAACTTACTTCACATAACAAAACGTGCGACGCCCATAAAGGTACGCACCACACGACCTATCCCAAAGGGGTCCTGCCATTGGTTGTCAAAACCAATAATCTTTGATCAGCTGGATTATTCTAGAAGTATCAGGAACGCAGGCTGGACTGCCTTGGTACTCGATCCAATAATTGGCGGACTCCAGTTTTCAAATGTCCTTATGGACGGCGGCAGTGGACTAAACCTGATATATCAGGACACAATCCGCCACATGGGGATAGACCCAGCAAGAATCCGCCGCAGCAAAACCGCCTTTCAAGGGGTCACGCCTGGTCCGGACACCCATTGCATGGGTTTTCTTCGGCTCGAAGTTATATTCGGCTCTACCGATAACTTCCGCCGTGAAAAGCTGACCTTCCACATCGTCCCATTCTCCAGTCGCTATCAAGCACTACTGGGATGCAAAGCTTTCGCCCGCTTTAACGCAATACCGCATTATGCATCTCTAACGCTTAAGATGCCCAGTCCATGAGGCATCATCTCTTTGAAGGGGAAGCATTGATGTGCCCCTCCCCCAAGCGGAGGACTGTGCGGCCGCTTTGACAGCCCCACAGTAAAATGGCTTCACCGGCCAATTTTTTGGAATAGGTCATTAAAGACCACGAACACGGATAGATGAGTTCGGTACAAAATCATCATTCATGCAGGCTTAGTGGCCATATACCCCCTCACTAGGGGCTCCGTACATATACAATAAGAGACAATAAATTCTTCTCTTTCGCAGATGAACATCGTGCGGCGCCCGTCCAGGATACGGCACAACGGAGACACAGGCGCAGACGTGCAGTAGGGACTCGTCCTAAGGATTCTTTTTAGATTAAGACCCTGCGTAAACCTTTTTTACTGTCTCTTGTTGCTACATATCCCCTGGTTTTCTCTGATATAACCAAGGAGGAGGCTGGCGTCTTGGCATGTGTCCACGTCAGAATTTTTGCACGTACCTGGACACTAGGGGCTTTCTAATAAAGAGTGTTGTTTTGCCCGCACTCATAAAGACCGAACACCTTAGGGAGTGTTCGGCGTCACGGGTTTTGGCATTATATACATCAGCTCCGAATCATGTCTTTGGTCAAATGTTGGGTTGCCTGGCTCCTGAGTTTGGCTACCTTATGTTCCGCTCTATCGGCCAAGGTAGCACCAGGAGAACTACTGCGATTGTGCCCCGGTTAGGCCGGGCGAGCGCCTCAGTAGAGAAAGCCGAAAACTGACTGTCATGATGTAGCGTGAGACTGGTCAGCCACCCGATGACCTATCGGAATCTATAGGATTCCTCCGTTTTAACGAAGGGCCGTTTCCCGGCCAGGCACATACGCGCCCCGAACTCAGGCGAGCGCAGTCGCCACCAAGGGGCTACCTAAATAGTCCCACTGTCAAGGTCCTATGGCTAAGTGAAAGTGTTAAAGCATTATAGTCCTGTTGCCTGGCCCGCTGCGCTATCACCTCCTTTGTAGGACCAAGACGTTGGGTTAAGTGTGAAAATGCGTCTTCTGCGAGCACCCCCGCACTATGTGCGTGGGGGCTGAAGCCAACGACTGCCATCTTTCAGATTATATATATATATATCTCTTAAAACAGCCGCACAGGAGGTGTTCCCAATACTTGAAGGCACAAGTATAAAAGGCCACTACAATTTATCAAAATATTGCTTTATAATTACATACGCTATCATAACATAGCATCCTTCGAGCACTGTGTCTCTATTACACAAGCGCCTTCAAGGACTTCCTGAAAATAGTGCTCGGAGGGTACTCGGCTTTTGTCCGAATCTCGAGACGCAACAACGGTGGTCTCCATCTCTGCCCAGTATGTCTTGACACGGGCAAGAGCCATCCATGCGCCCTCTATGCATGTTGACCTCTTCATCACATTGATACGCGACACCGCGTCAAGGAATTGCTGCACCAAGCTGAAATAACTCTTCGGCTCCGATCTCCCAGGCCATAGATGACCCATGACGTACTTCATGGCGAGTCCGGACAATCTATTCAGTTCGGCCCATTGAGCCAGGCGATCGTCCACTGCCAGTGGATGCTCTGGATTGTGGAACTGTGACCAGAAAAGCTTTTCCACTTCGTGATCTTTTAGATCTCGAAAGTGTTCGGTCGCATCAGCAGCACTTGCTGCCAAATCCAGATAGGTGTCCTCCACACTCCACATCCGGTCCAATGGAGCAAACTTCGGATCGCAAAACTTCCTCCGCAGCATAAAGGGCTTTCCAGCCGCAATCTGTTCAGCCTGACGCAGCTCCTCCTTCGCAGCTCTCATCGCAGAGCGAGCGTCCTTGGCATCGGCAATAGCTTTCTCTAAGTCCGTTTGTCTCGCCTGGTCTTCTTTCTCAAGAAGTTTGCAACGGTCTGCAGCGCTCTTTAACTTCTCGGCCATCTCGGCCATCTCTTCTTTGCTTCGGCAGTGAGCAGCCTGTTCGGCTCTCAGCTCTTCAAGGGCCTTCTCGGCAGCCGCATCGTTTTTTCTGGCTTGCTCCTTAGCTCGGGCAAGTTCTGCCCTAAGATCCTCCACGGCGGCCGTACCATCTACGTCAAGCACACACATTGTAAGACACTGGCATGAAGCTCCTCTTACCTGTTGCCGCCCAAGGAATTACATACCTTGAGCCTCATCAAGCCTCTTGTTGACAAGCGCGATGTCGGCATCTGCCACATCCAGTTACCACTTTAGTTAGGCCAAATCATCAGTTCAGCTTGATTCCGGACACCTCGTCACCTACATTCAAAGGCGACATCTTAGACCTGGGATTATGATCCTCTGCGCGCCGTCATTTCTTGACAACATGCAGAGTCTCAGGGGCTACTATCTACATAGGGCGCATCTTACTTATGCGCAACCGACAAAAGTGTACATTATCCAACGTACCTCAAAACCCGTCAGTAAACTTTTGACAGCCTCATGCAATTCGCTTTCTGCGGATGAAATCCTTTCGATCAATGTGCCCATCAATGCATGGTGCTCCCCCGAGATAGAAGCTCGCCCTAGCAGAATCTTTAGCTCCTCCGGCCGAGCACCAGACGGTGCCGGACTTGTCCTATGGCCTCTTTCGAAGGCCGGACGCGGAGAACCTTGGGGGGCCACATAGCTATCTTCTGCCCCTGCCGGATTCAAAGAAACCCTCCGCAACGACACCTCAGGGTCGCCCGCCTCGCTAGGCGGTACGGTAGGGGGAGGCGTCCCGCTCTCCATCATCTCCGGAAGAAGATCCCTTGAAGACGAGCTCTACTGAGAAGGGCTGAGGTCCAAGCTACAAGGTAAAATTTCAGTTAATCTTCTCAGATATAAATCAAGGATTTCTCTCATCCCTCAAAAGGAAAACCTCTCTCTACTTACGGCTCACTGGAGGGCTGATCCCTTTGAGGGCGTAGTTCGGCCGAGGAACTCCCTGGCGTCGGACCCTCTGACGAGGATTTTCTCCCCCGCTTCAAGGCCATGGTCTCCGGGTCGTCAGAGGCGGCCCTCTTCTTCCCCTTAGGAGAGGAATTGTCAGTTCCTCCCTTCGGAGCAGCCTCCTTCGAGGAGGCCATAGTTCCCTTGTCCTTCCACTTACTTCCCTCCAAAGGCATTATCTTCAACATCCTGACAAGCACGGGATCCGGCCTGGTTTCGGGAAGGGGAGCCGGACACCTGATTAGCTTTGCCTTCGCTATCCACTCCTGTTTAAAAGGACAACTCTTTTAGGGGCAAGTTTATGACGATTATATGGATTGTAGGTCCGGGCACAAGGTTACTTACTTGGGTATCCGGGCGATTGCAGCTTAGGCCTGCGTCCTCGGTCAAATCCGGACACATCATTTGTGATCCGAAGAATAGTTTATACATCTCCATGGGCGTTGCGCCCATGAAATTCTGGAGAGCGTGCGGTCCCTCTGGATTAAACTCCCACAGGCGAAGGGAGCGATGTTTGCCGGACAATATCCGGCGAATCAACATGACCTGCATCACCTTGACCAGGTTGAGGTCTCCTTCTAATAGATCCCTAATGCGGCCCTGCAACAAGGGCGTGTCTTTGGGTAACCCCCAATCTAACCCTTTGCTGACCCATGACGTTAACCATGGTGGGGGACCCGAGCGAAAGGTAGGAAGCACCACCCACTTGGTGCCCCTGGGAGTGGTGATATAGAACCACTCTCGTTGCCACAAGCCAAGCTCCTCGTGAAAAGAGCCCTCGGGCCATGGAGCATCAGCATTCTTGCTTATAACAGCGCCTCCGCACTCTGCGTGCCATCCCTCGATCATCTTCGGCTCCACTTTAAAAGTCTTGAGCCATAATCCGAAGTGAGGGGTAACACGGAGGAACGCCTCACACACGACGATGAATGAGGAAATATAGAGGATGGACTCCGGAGCTAAGTCATGGAATTCCAGCCCGTAATATAACAGCAGGCCCGTCACGAAGGGATCCATTGGGAAGCTTAACCCCTGAAGGAAGTGAGACATGAACACCACGCTCTCACCGGGCTAGGGACTGGGAATGGCCTGCCCTTGAGCAGGCAACCTTGCAAAATTTCACCGGTCAGGAACTTAGCCTCTCTCAACTTTAGCACGTCCTCCTCCATGACGGAGGAGGGCGTCCATCGGCCTTGAAGGTCAAAGCCGGACATTGTTGAAGGTCCGAAGCACCTGGAATCTGGAGCCTAGGGTGTTGGAACTCGAGGCGACGGGCGTACTCGTTTGAGATTGGAAAAAGGAGTAAGGCCTTGGTCTCTTTATAAGAGGTTGAATACCAAGAGCCCCTCCCGTAACCGTTTGGGACTCGCCTTTAATCGAGGAAACGTGCTAACGGGCACGATTGGGTTACCCACGTCCGTATTGATGAGAATCCCGTAAAAGGGGGGACACGATCTCTGCTTTGACAAGACATGCCAAGGAAACCGCCTCGCAAAACGTGCTGAGGTGGAAAAGTAAAAACGATTCGAGTAAAGGACTTGGCCGTAGTGTGATGTCACGCTGCGGAATACGTCAGCGGATTAGATTTGTGTTAATATTATTCTCTCTATGGCAATATGTGGAAACTTATTTTGCAGAGCCGGACACTATCCTTGTTTAAAATCTTCTTGAAGGACTTGGAGGAGGAACCCGCCTTGCAATGCCGAAAACAATCTGCGCGCCGGACTCGTCGTCATTGAAGCCTGGTTCAGGGGCTACTGAGGGAGTCCTGGATTAGGGGGTGTTCGGGTAGCCGGACTATACCTTCAGCCGGACTCCAGGACTATGAAGATACAAGATTGAAGACTTCGTCTCGTGTCTGGATGGGACTTTCCTTGGCGTGGAAGGCAAGCTTGGCGATGCGGATATTCAAGATCTCCTACCATTGTAACCGACTCTGTGTAACCCTAACCTTATCCGGTGTCTATATAAACCGAAGGGTTCTAGTCTGTAGGACAACTTCATCATACAACAATCATACCATAGGCTAGCTTCTAGGGTTTAGCCTCCTTGATCTCGTGGTAGATCTACTCTTGTACTACCCATATCATCAATATTAATCAAGCAGGAGTAGGGTTTTACCTCCATCGAGAGGGCCCGAACCTGGGTAAAAACATCGTGTCCCTTGTCTCCTGTTACCATCCGCCTAGACGCCCAGGCCGCCGAACAACAGTGGACAGAAGGGTTGTCGGTGTCAAAACCAGCGGATCTCGGGTAGGGGTTCCCGAACTGTGCGTCTAGACAGATGGTAACAGGAGACATGGGACACGATGTTTTTACCCAGGTTCGGGCCCTCTCGATGGAGGTAAAACCCTACTCCTGCTTGATTAATATTGATGATATGGGTAGTACAAGAGTAGATCTACCACGAGAACAAGGAGGCTAAACCCTAGAAGCTAGCCTATGGTATGATTGTTGTATGATGAAGTTGTCCTACGGACTAGAACCCTCCAGTTTATATAGATACCGGATAGGGTTAGGGTTACACAGAGTCGGTTACAATGGTAGGAGATCTTGAATATCCGCATCGCCAAGCTTGCCTTCCGCGCCAAGGAAAGTCCCATCCGGACACGGGATGAAGTCTTCAATCTTGTATCTTCATAGTCCTGGAGTCCGGCTGAAGGTATAGTCCGGCTACCCGAACACCCCCTAATCCAGGACTCCCTCAGTCGCGTTGGTCGTGGAGGAAAGCGGTGAGGCCTCTGCGGTGGGAGGCAAATTATATTTAGGCTTCTGTGCATTTTCCTTCGAGCTTTGGCTCGATGAGCCCCTCAAAAATCTCTTCTTTATTTTCTGATTTTTTTTGAAATTTTTAGTAACTTCAAAATAAAAGTGAACAAAGCTCAATAATGTTGATAGCAACTACTCCTACAAGTGCCTAGAGCCTATATCATGCATCAAACCTACTTGGAACCATATAAGTTTGACATGCAAGCTCAAGAACATGGTCACCTAGGCAGCATAAATTTGCAATGAATAAAGCACTAGAACAAAAACTAATTGGACCAATGGAGGAGTCACATACCAAGGAACAATCCCCCCAAGCAGTTTTGTGAGAGGTGCTTTGAGCAAGGAGATCGAAAATGGCAGAAAACGAGCTTGGACTCGGGTTTGAGCTAGATATTCGTGTTTGTGGGAGGAAGAAGGAGTGTGTGGGTGCAGGAATAAGTGGTGGAGGGCCACTGTGGGCCCACGAGGTAGGCGGGCGCGCCCAGGGGGTAGGGCGCGCCCCTGACCCTCGTGGCCCGGTGCCAGCTCCTCCTGCTGTGTTCTCAGTGCCAAATATTCTCAAATATTCCAGAAAAAATCATATTTAAATTTTAGGGCATTTGGAGAACTTTAATTTTCAGGATATTTTTAAATTGCATGGATAATCAGATAATAGACAGAAACATACTTAATATAAATAACAGAAAGTAAAAGTAGGGTACAGAAGGTTGTGCCTTCTAGTTTCATCCATCTCATGCTCATCAAAAGGAATCCACTAACAAGGTTGATCAAGTCTTGTTAACGAACTCATTCTGAATAACATGGAACCGGTGAAATTTCGAATAACACTACGTTACCTCAATGGGGATATGCACATCCCCAATAATAAGAATATCATATTTCTTCTTGACACTAGGAAGAGGAAATTCAAAACATCCAAATATAATCGATGGAATTTTTTCAATAGAGTTGACACTATGAACTTGAGGTTGTTTCCTCGGAAAGTGTACCGTATGCTCATTACCATTAACATGAAAAGTGACATTGCCTTTAGTGCAATCAATAACAGCCCTTGCAGTATTCAAAAAGGGTCTTCCAAGAATAATAGACATACCATCGTCCTCGGGAATATCAAGAATAACAAAGTCTGTTAAAAAAGTAACGTTTGCAACTACAACATGCACATCCTCACAAATACCGACAAGTATAGCAGATGATTTGTCAGCCATTTGCAAAGATATTTCAATAGGTGTCAACTTATTCAAATCAAGTCTACGATATAAAGAGAGAGGCATAACACTAACACCGGCTCCAACATCGCATAAAGCAGTTTTAACATTATTTCTTTTAATGGAGGATGGTATAGTTGCTACACCGGGATCTTCAAGTTTCTTTGGTATTCCACCTTTAAAAGTATAATTAGCAAGCATGGTGGAAATTTCAGCTTCCAGTATCTTTCTTTTGTTAGTAACAATATCTTTCATATACTTAGCATAAGGATTCATTTTGAGCATATCAGTTAATCGCATACGCAAAAAGATAGGTCTAATCATTTGAGGAAAGTGCTCAAAGTCCTCATCATCCTTTTTGTTGGATGGTTTGGGAGGAAAAGACATGGGTTTCTGAACCCAAGGCTCTCTTTCCTTATAGTGTTTCCTAGAAACAAAGTCTTTCTTATCATAACATTGATTCTTTGATTATGGGTTATCAAGATCAACAGCAGGTTCAATTTCTATATCATTATCATTACTAGGTTGAGCATCATCATGAACATTATTATTAGCATTTTCACTAGTTTCAGGTTCATTACCATATTGTGTTTCAGCATCAGAAATTGAAATATCATTTGGATTCTCAGGTGTTTCAGTAATAGGTTCACTAGAAGCATGCAAAGTCCTATCATTTTTCTTTTTCTTCCTTTTAGAAGGACTAGGTGCATCTATATTATTTCTCTGAGAATCTTGCTCAATTCTCTTAGGGTGGCCTTCAAGATACAAAGGTTCCTGAGTCATTCTACCACCTCTAGTCTTAACTCTAACAGCATTATCATTATTCTTACTATTCAATTCATTGAGCAAATCATTTTGAGCTTTAAGTACTTGTTCTACTTGAGTGGTAACCACGGAAGCATGTTTACTAATAAGTTTAAGTTCACCTTTGACATTAGCCATATAATCACCCAAGTGCTCAAGCATATTTGAATTGTATTTCAATTGTCTACCAAAATAATCATTAAAATCTTCTTGCTTAGCCATAAATTTATCAAACTCATCTAAGCATGGGCTAGCAAACTTAGTAAATGGAATTTCAGCTTTATCATATCTATAGAGAGAATTTACCTTTACTACCTGTGTCGGGTTATCAAGACCATGTTTTTCTTCAATAGGTAATGGATTAAGATCATATGTTTCTTCAACAGGTGGTAAATTAAGACAGTGTATTTCTTCAATAGGAGGTAAATTCTTAACATCTTCAACTTTAATACCTTTTTCTTTCATAGATTTCTTTGCCTCTTGCATATCTTCAGGACTGAGAAATAGAATACCCCTCTTCTTCGGAGTTGGTTTAGGAATAGGCTCAGGAGCTGGCTCAGGAAGTGTCCAATTATTTTCATTTGTCAACATATTATTCAATAGAATTTCAGCTTCATCCTGTGTTCTTTCCCTGAAAGCAGAACCAGCACAACTATCCAGGTAATCTCTGGAAGCATCGGTTAGTCCATTATAAAAGATATCAAGTATTTCATTTTTCTTAAGAGGCTGATCATGCAAAGCATTAAGTAATTGGAGAATCCTCCCCCAAGATTGTGGGAGACTCTCTTCTTCAATTTGCACAAAATTATATATATCTCTTAAAGCAGCTTGTTTCTTATGAGCAGGGAAATCTTTAGCAGAGAAGTTATAAATCATATCCTGGGGACTACGCACACAACCAGGATCAAGAGAACTAAACCATATCTTAGCATCACCCTTTAATGAGAACGGAAATATTTTAAGGATATAAAAGTAACGAGTTCTCTCATCATTAGTGAACAGTGTGGCTATATCATTTAATGTAGTAAGATGTGCCACAACAGTTTCAGATTCATAGCCATGAAAAGGATTAGATTCAACCAAAGTAATTATATCAGGATCAACAGAGAATTCATAATCCTTATCAGTAACACAGATAGGTGAAGTAGCAAAAGCAGGGTCAAGTTTCATTCTAGCATTAAGAGATTGATGCTTCCATTTAGCTAATAACCTCTTGAGTTCGTATCTATCTTTGCAAGCTAAAATAGCTAAAGTAGCTTCTTTTTCAAAAACATAACCCTCAGGAATAACAGGTGAGTCTTCATCATTACTTTCATCAATATTATCAGATTCAATATTTTCATTCTCTCTAACCCTACCAAGTTGTTCATCAAGAAATTCACCAAGTGGCACAGTAGTATCAAGCATAGAAGTAGTTTCATCATAAGTATCACGCATAGCAGAAGTGGCATCATCAATAACATGCGACATATCAGAACGAATAGCAGAAGCAGGTTTAGGTGTCACAAGCTTACTCAAAAGAGAAGGTGAATCAAGTGCAGAGCTAGATGGCAGTTCCTTACCTCCCCTCGTAGTTGAGGGATAAATCTTTGTTTTTGGATCTCTCAAGTTCTTCATAATGATAAGCAAATATAAATCCCAAATGATTCAAAGAATAGAGCTATGCTCCTCGGCAACGGCGCCAGAAAATAGTCTTGATAACCCACAAGTATAGGGGATCACAACAGTTTTCGAGGGTAGAGTATTCAACCAAAATTTATTGATTCAACACAGGGGAGCCAAAGAATATTCTCAAGTATTAGCAGCTGAGTTGTCAATTCAACCACACCTGGAAACTTAATATCTGCAGCAAAGTATTTAGTAGCAAAGTAATATGATAGTAGTGGTAACGGTAGCAAAAGGTAACAGTAGCAAAAGAATATTTTTGGTATTTTGTAGTGATGATAGCAATAGCAACGGAAAAGTAAATATGGAAATCTCATAGGCAATGGATCAGTGATGGAGAATTATGCCAGATGCGGTTCATCATGTAACAATCATAACATAGGGTGACACAGAACTAGCTCCAGTTCATCAATGTAATGTAGGCATGTATTCCGAATATAGTCATACGTGCTTATGGAAAAGAACTTGCATGACATCTTTTGTCCTACCCTTTCGTGGCAGCGGGGTCCTAATGGAAACTAAGGGATATTAAGGCCTCCTTTTAATAGAGTATCGGACCAAAGCATTAACACATACTAAATACATGAACTCCTCAAACTACGGTCATCACCGGGAAGTATCCCGATTATTGTCACTTCGGGGTTAATGGATCATAACACATAATAGGTGACTATAGACTTGCAAGATAGGATAAAGAACTCTCATATATTGATGAAAACATAATAGGTTCAAATCTAAAATCACGGCACTCGGGCCCTTGTGACAAGCATTAAGCATAGCAAAGTCATAGCAACATCAATCTCAGAACATAGTGGATACTAGGGATCAACCCCTAACAAAACTAACTCGATTACATGATAGATCTCATCCAACCCATCACCGTCCAGCAAGCCTACGTTGGAATTAATCACACACGGTGGTGAGCATCATGAAATTGGTGATGGAGGAAGGTTGACGATGACGATGGCGACGGATTCCCCTCTCCAGAGCCCCGAACGGACTCTAGGTCAGCCCTCCCGAGAGGTTTTAGGGCTTGGTGGCGGCTCCATATCATAAAACGCGATGAATCCTTCTCTTTGATTTTTTTTCTCCCCGAAAGAAAATATATAGAGTTGGAGTTGAGGTCGAAGGAGCTCCAGGGGGGCCATGAGGTAGGGGGGCGCGCACTAGGGGGGCAGGCGCGCCCCCACCCTCGTGCACAGGTGGTGGCCCCCCAGGTCTTCATCTTTTGCAGGGATTTTTTATTATTTCCGAATAGATGTTCCGTGAAGTTTCAGGTCATTCCGAGAACTTTTGTTTCTGCACATAAATAACACCATAGCAATTCTGCTGAAAACAACGTCAGTCTGGGGTAGTTCCATTCAAATCATGCAAGTTAGAGTCCAAACCAAGTGCCAAAGTGTTTGGAAAAGTAGATACGACGGACACGTATCACCTCCTCGTGCACTTTTTGGACTAATTTTTAATTTCATAATTTTTTAAATATTCCAAAATGGAGTAAAATTTCCATTGGAAAACTTTTGGAGTCGGTTTACTTACCGTATCACATACCTATTCCTTTTCGGGGGTCTGGAGTGTTCTGGTAGGTCTCCCTTATGTACTCCTCCGGTGTTATGGTATTAATAATATTGGTTCAACATTTATGGGAATACCTGAGATATAATGTTTGATTCTTTCCTCATTTACCACCTTCGGGTTATTGCCCTCGGCATTGTTGATCTTGATGACAGCGGAACGATAAACTTCCTCGATAATGTAAGGCCCTTCCCATTTAGAGAGTAGTTTTCCTGCAAATAATCTTAAACAAGAGTTGTATAGCAAGACATAGTCACCTATATTAAATTCATGGTTTTGTATCTTTTAACTTTTTCTTTAAACAATTTGGCATTCTCATAGGCTTGGGTTCTCCATTCATCAAGAGAGCTAATGTCAAATAACCTCTTCTCACTAGCAGGTTTGAAATCATAATTGATCTCTTTAATTGCCAATAAGCTTTATGTTCTAGTTCTAGAGGTAAGTGACATGCTTTTCCGTAAACCATTTTATAAGGAGACATGCCCATAGGGTTTTTATATGCAGTTCTATAAGCCCATAATGCATCATCAAATTTCTTAGACCAATTCTTTCTAGATCTATTAACAGTCTTTTTCAAGATCAATTTTATTTCCCTATTACTCAATTCTACTTGACCACAAGACTGAGGGTGATAAGGTGATGCAATTCTATGGTTGACATCATACTTAGCAATCAATTTACAGAAAGCACCATGAATAAAGTGTGAAACACCATCAGTCATTAAATATCTAGGGACTCCAAACCTCGGGAAAATTAACTTATTTAAGCATTTTAATAGAAGTAATATGATCCACACTACTAGTTGGAATAGCTTCTACCCACTTAGTGACGTAATCAACAACAACTAAATTATGAGTATTCCCATTAGAGGATGGAAAAGGTCACATATAATCATAATCACAAACATCAAATGGTTCAATGACGAGTGAATAATCCATATGCATTTCCTGACGTCTACTAATATTACCAATTCTTTGACATTCACCACAAGACAAAACAAACTTACGAGCATCCTTGAAGAGAGTAGGCCAATAAAAACCAGATTGTAATACCTTATGTGCAGTTCTATCTCCAGCATGGTGTCCTCCGATACGTCCATTTTGCATCATGTTTACCTACTGTTATTTATATTGTTTTTATGTATAACAATGCTTTTTGTTGTATTTCTAATGCCTTTTCTCTCATAATATGCAAGGTACACATAAAGAGGGAGAATATCGGCAGCTGGAATTCTGGACCTGAAAAAGCTACGCCAGGCTACCTATTTTGCACAACTCCAAATGAGATGAAACTTTACGGGGAATTTTTATGGTATATATAAGAAATATTGGAGCCAATAAGTACTAGAGGGGGCCAACCAGGTGGGCACAACCCACCTGGGCACGCCAAGAGGCCCATGCGGACCTTGGTGGGTTGTGCCCTCCTCGGCCCACTTCCGGTACCCCTCTTCTGTTATATATGTCATCTGGACCTACAAAAAATAGGGGAGGACTTTCGGGATGAAGCGCTGCCATCTCGAGGCGGAACTTGGGCAGGAGCACTTTTGCCCTCCAGCAGAGCGATTCCGCCGGAGGAACTTCCCTCCTAGAGGGGGAAATCATCATCGTCATCATCACCAACAACTCTCCCATCTTGGGGAGGGCAATCTCCATCAACATCTTCAATAGCACCATCTCCTCTCAAACCCTAGTTCATCTCTTGTGTTCAATCTTTGTACCAGAACTACAGATTGGTACTTGTGGGTGCCTAGTAGTGTTGATTACATCTTGTAGTTGATTACTATATGGTTTATTTGGTGGAATATTATATGTTCAGATCCATTATGCTATTTAATACCCCTATGATCTTGAGCATTATTATCATTTGTGAGTAGTTACTTTTGTTCTTGAGGTCACGGGAGAAATCTTGTTACAAGTAATCATGTGAATTTTATATGTGTTCGATATTTTGATGGTATTTATGTTGTGATTCCCTTGGTGGTGTCATGCGAACGTCGACTGCATGACACTTCACCATATTTGGGCCTAAGGGAATGCATTGTGGAGTAGTTATTAGATGATGGGTTGCGAGAGTGACAGGATCTTAAACCTTAGTTTATGCGCTATGCCGCAAGGGACTGATTTCGATCCAAAAGGTTAATGCTATGGTTAGAATTTATTCTTAATACTTTTCTTGTAGTTGCGGATGCTTGCGAGGGGGTTAATCATAAGTAGGAGGTTTTTCCAAGTAAGAACAACACTTAAGCACCGGTCCACCCACATAGCAAATTATCAAAGTAGCGAACACAAATCAAACCAACATGATGAAAGTGACTAGATGAAATTCCTGTGTACCCTCAAGAACGCTTTGCTTATCATAAGAGACCGTTTTGGCATGTCCTTTTCCTCAAAAGGACTGGGCTACCTTGCTGCACTTTCGTTACCCATTACCATTACTTTCTCGTTACAAATTATCTTGCTATGGAACTACTTGTTACTTATAATTTCAGTTTTGCAGAGAATACCTTGCTGAAAACCACTTGCCATTTCCTTCTGCTCCCTGTTGGGTTCGACACTCTTACTTATCGAAAGGAAAACGATTGATCCCATATACCTTCGGGTCATCAAGGCTCTTTTCTGGCACCGTTGCCGCGGAGTGAAGCGCTCTTGGTTAGTGGAAATTGGTAAGGAAAAATTATTACTACGTGCTGAAATTTACTGTCACTTGTTACTATGGAAACCAATCCTTTAAGGGGTTTATTCAGGGTATCTTCACCTCGACCAGACCCACAATTAGGCACCCCTCAACCTACTGCACCTACTGAAAATATTGGTTATGTAATTCCTTCGGGTATGATAGAAATTTGTGGATTATTTAAGCTTGCAGGTTTACCCAGAGATGAAGATCAGAAGAAGGTTTTCCCTTTATCTTCGAAGGGAACAACATTGGCATTGTATAGGCTATGCGATGATATTGGATCTTGGAATTGGAATCGATTAAAATTGGAGTTTCACTTAAAATATTATCCTATGCATCTAGTTCATCGTGATCAGAAGTACATATATAATTTTTGGCCGCGTGAAGGAGAAAGTATCGCTCTAGCTTGGAGGAGGATTAAGTAAATGTGATATTCATGCCCCAATTATGAGCTCTCAAGAGAAATTATCATTCAGAATTTTTATGCTCGGCTTTCTCATGATGATCGATCCATGCTTGACACTTCTTATACTGGTTCCTTTATGAAGAAGACTATTGATTTCCAATGGGATCTTTTAGAAAGAATTAAACACAACTCTGAAGATTCGGAAATCGATGAAGTTAAAGAGTCGGGTATTAAACTTAAGTATGATTGTGTTAAATCTTTTATGAATACCGATGCTTTTCAAAAGTTTAGCACTAAATATGGACTTGACTATGAGATAATAGCCTCCTTTTGTGAATCATTTGCTACTCATGTTGATCTCCCTAAGGAGAAGTGGTTTAAATATCACCCACCTATTAAAGAATAAATTAAAGAACCGGTAATGGCTAAAGATGAAACTATTATTTATAATATTGATCCAGTTGTTCCTACTGCTTATATTGAAAAATCTCCTTTCCCTGTTAGGATAAAGGAACATTCTAAAGTTTCAACTATGGTCAATAAATGCTCTATTAGAGCACCTAAACCAGCTGAACAAATCAAAGTAGAACCTAGTGTTGCTATGGTTAAGGATCTCCTAGTTGAAAATATAGATGGGCATGTTATTTACTTCTATGATGAAGCTGCTAGAATTGCCAAACCGGATGAAAAAGATAAACATAGACCCGTTGTTGGCATGCATGTTGTCTTAGTTAAAATAGGAGATCACTGTTATCATGGTTTATGTGACATAGGTGCTAGCATGAGTGCTATTCCTTTTACCTTGTATCAAGAAATTATGAATGATATATCACCCGCTGAAATAGAAGACATAGATGTTACTATTAAACTTGCTAATAGAGACACCATCACACCGCTTGGGATTATTCAAGATGTCGAAGTCTTGGGTGGGAAAATAAAATACCCTACTGATTTTCTTGTTCTTGGTTCCCCACAAGATGACTTTTGCCCCATTATCTTTGGTAGACCTTTCTTGAACACCGTTAGTTTGTGAGAAACAAATTGTCAGTGTTAGTTTTGGTAATGACACTACTGTAGGATGGTCCAAACGTGACACTATGATTAGAGACACTTCGACGAAACTATGTGCGATGCCATAATCGCAAACGGTGGTATAAAAAACCGTCAAAAAAGGTGCAAAACTTTTGCGAAGACGGATGCATCAAACATGGTTCAGATTTTAGTTTCGTGTGCGATGCTGGGCATACGGTTCAGTTCAATTAATTGTTTGCGATGAGGAGGAACAAAAGAAACGGCCAACCAGATGAAGGTGTGTGCGATATACAACATACTGTTCACTAGGATGAACTGGCTGTGATTAGGCAACACAATGGAAACGGTTCAATTGAACAAGATGTGTATGATACGGGGCAAACAGGCCCGTAATCAGAAATGTGTGTGAATACCAATAATAACACAGACGATTGCTGCTAATAAGCCGTGTGATTTGCTCTGTCTACAGAAGAAAAACATGTATATATATAACTGAAATAAACATCCAATTACATAAGTGACTATACAGATCATTCGCACACACCTCAATAAAACAATTACATGCAATCTAAACTAGGAGAAACGATCATCTTGTCATCTACTTCTTGTGACGCTCCCGCCACTGCTCTATGGCTCGGTCCCTCGTCTGGGGCAGGAAGAAGACACTTCCTCATGTCAACAATCCGCGTGTACATCTCGTAGCTTGTGTACGAGTCCTTGGCCGCGTACTTGACATGTTGTTCATCCAGTCTCTCATGCCACACACTATGCCAAGCATTCTTGTCCTTCTTGCTCTCATTCTTCATCTTCATGTAGTAGGGGTAGATGATGGCCGAGGCGAGGTCAGGGATTTTAGTTTGTTTTTGTCGCTGCCCCATACCTTGTAGTGGTGTTGGATGTTGACAATATTCGGGCATTTCAAGCCCGAAACCTTGAGCGCTTTTAGATCATTGGTGGTGTCCACCGTAGCAAAACTGTAGTCGGAGCTGTTGATAATCCTAGAGAAACACTCGCGAGGCCTTGTTGCCAGGTTGTAGTCATAGACGAGGATGTCATGTCGCACGCACAACAGGGCGACGACAACCTTCTAATCATGCCTGGCACGACCGATGGTGTACTCGAGGTCGAAACCGACCACTTGGTACTTGTCCTTGGCAAGGAACTGCTCCATAGTTTGGATGGAGCTCTCCACCGAGACCGGATAGTTTGTGTACACCACCAAGAGGGTCTCCCCCCTCACGTGCATGTCCACTACGTGATGCATGGTGAACAGCCCGTCGTTGTCGTCGTCGACCGCTGGTAGCGCCCTTGGAGCCACAGGGATCGCCATTGGAACCGCTGGATTTCCTCTCTGTATGTGTCATCGTGGGTGTGCTTGTTGTATCATGTGATGCGATAGATGAAGGTAAATGGCCGTATGAAAAAATGGGGGCCAGGCAGCCTGGATTCTCTGCCCATCCACATGGCAGTTTCTGCAGCGGGTAACTGCATTGTCACGTCGCGCCCGGCGCAACCGCATTCACACGAATGTGTGTGATCTTGCGCTGGCCCCAAACACTGGCGTCACGCACGGAGGGATGTGGGCAGAGCACCCGGAGGGACACGATAATAGAGCACGCGCGGCGGGACATGAGCAGAGCGTGCCACGGCCGCCTTAACCGCAAGCAACCAAACACATAGAGCAGTTGAACACACAGGAAATGGTTGCCTACAAGCTGGCTGACGGTTGCGTCGCTGCATAGAGAGTGGCCGTGTGCTACTACCTCCATCTTGGTCTATAGTCCCCTTTATATTATGTGCCATACTTTGCCCTCAAATTTAACAAAACAAATGTTAATGCATGTTATAAAAATTATATAATTGGAAACTATATTCAAATATGATTTCAACTATATAATCTTTGGTGATATGCATTCGTATTTTATTAGTTAAATCCTACTTATAAACAAGTACGGGGGTATAGTAGGTAATTAAATCGCAAATGTTTTTTTATTAAGCGTATGTGTACGTGGCCTTTTTTCCTCCTCTCGCATGTCTTGTCACCCCACTGACGCAGATGGCTTACAGCGCAAGCTTGCACATCGCGCAGGGGCATTCTTTTGGCCAAACGGTGGCGCCAACGAATCGTCAGTGAGCATGTTCCCGCATAACCTCATAGGTTCCCGCGCCAGCTTCCCGTCCTACTCGGTGAAATCCCCCAAAACCCTGATGACCGGCTAGTCCTGCATTGCCTTTTCCCCTCCCTCCCTCTAGCTTATCTCATCTGCTTCTCCCACAATTGCCAATGGCACCGGTCCGTCGTCGTCGCTTAGCCACTCCACCGTCATCAGAGGACAGCTCCAGCTGGGAGGCTACACCGCATCGGCGGCACAGTCCCTGGCGTAGTGTTATGCGCCTGGCGTCCCTGTTGGGTGTGCGCTGAACACCCACCACACGTTCTGCCGCTACTGCCCGTCAATAGCTGTTTCCGGCTGCCATTGCCGCCACACCACCGTTGAAAGCCAGGGCCATCGCCCACTCGGCCGCCGCGGCCCGAAGGCGGGATGTGGCCGTCGTGGCCGCCACACCACTGCCGGCCATAGTGGCCATCACCCGCTCCGCCACCGCAGCCCAAAGGCGGGAGGTGGTGGTCGTGGCCGCCACCCCATCGTCGGTCGCCGTGGCCGCTAGCCCACCGTCAACCACCGGGGTCATCACCAGCTCCGCCACCGCCGCCCTAATGCGGGAGGCGGAGGTGGATCCCAGCATGTGCATCACAGACCTTGCGCGCTACACCGAGTTCATGCAGGAGGAGGAGGAGAGCCTCATCGAGCATGCTAAGAGCCTTACCGCCGCCGTAGCCGCGGAACACGCCACCTTAGAGGCGAGGAATCAGGAGATCTACGAGGAGAACCACCTCTTCGAGAGGGGTTGTCTGGAGCGGCAGACAGCGTTCGAGGTGAGCGTCGCTGAAGGTGCAGCAGCGGCAGGCACCGTATTGCAGCTGTCCAGCTCGTCAGTAGTCTCCTCCTCCTCTGCCTCTTACTGAGCACGCTCGACAGAGGAGAGGCTGCCAAAAGTAGTACAAAGCCCCTCCGTAGTAGTAGTATTTAGGGCCTATTTTGTTCAGTTCATCTGACTATAGATTTGGTGGAACAGTACAACGTACTTAAAATTAGCTAGTATATAAAGTAGAACTAGCTATTTCAGTACGTGGTTGGCAACAATTGGTGAAAAGTTTGGTCGGTTCAGTTGTCGAGTTGAACTGTTTGTATAAAGAACGACTGCTTAATCTATGAATGAAATCTTTGCTTAATTACTGAATCTTAGTTGCAAAAATTAGACACTGCTAGTGATTTTTAGCTTCCTATTTTGACAAATCGCAGTGTTACAAGGTTGACAAATGGCAATGTTACTAGATCAACAAATGTCAATCTTTCCATTTTGACAAATGGAAACATACCCAATATGACAGATGCAAATCTTACCAGATTGTTTGTAAGTGGTTGCACAATGGTCATCCAAAAGAACAATTTGCGTTGAAGAGATGCACAAATCCCGCTCTCACTTTGCATACAGTGTTTTATCTAAAACGTTTGCGATCAGGAGGTGCACAAATCTTGCTTGACACATTTTCCCTTGGCTTCCTAGGGAAGTTGTCGGTTTGCATACGGATGTTTTAACTAAAATGTTTGGGATGAGTGTTTTATATTTAAAAACCATTGACATTTTTTAAAAACAAAATTGTTTGATAAGTCTGTACATTAAGAGAGAAAAACGCAAGTTCGGTCAAACCATATCTTTCATTCAGTCATACTGCGAATTTATATTCATATGATCAAGATACAATATTAAACCCAAGAAAAAAACTTGGCGGCGGCGGAGGCGGCGTGCCACACCGTCATTGTCGTTGTTGTCCTCCGGGACGCCATTGTTTAAGTCTTCAATGCAGCATAGAATGTTCTTCTGCGCCATGATGTTGGTGTAGGTCTACGGGAGGGAGGGGATGGAATGGGAGGCGAACAGTAAGGTCGCCCGTACTAAGCAGCGGCTCGGGCGCCATTAATGGAGAGGAAGGCGGGCGGCCATGAAAGTCCAAGGGCTCGCTTCCTAGTGAGCCTTCACAACATACAACTCGCATGCTTCCCGGTGAGCCTGCACATTGGAGGACAGCTTCTGGGCCTCTCGGTCAGCCAGCGCACTGGACTGCGCTCGCATGCCTCCCGTTCAGTCAAGCAGCTGTCCACACGACACCTCCTATAGCCATTAAAACGAAGACACACGGCGTCACGTGAATGGTTAATAGAACACACACGATTTGAATTATACAAACGTTTGCGATGTTAGAGTGGCAGCTATTTGTTTCAATATGCCTTTGTTGGCTGTTATTCGAGTTCGCCTTCTCTCCAAATGGACACAAAAAATACCACAGCATGTCGGGTGCGATTCCATGATAGCATGCCAAGTTTCATGAATTTCAGACGAGTTCTGCTAGAATTTAAAAACAAAGTATCTCAACATTTTGCTGGCAATCAACGGTGCCCTGGTGTTTGAAATTCATTCCCATTTCTTGCATTGGACCTAAGAATGCACCCAAGGACAAAGATTTGATTTTCCAACCAATTTATATGCACTGGAGCATGTGCATGTAGTTCAAATTAGAATTATGCACATAAATGCATTGAAAACTCAATTGATGCAAAAAATGTCCAAACGAACCCCGAAAATCCAAAAAATTGACACAACACTCCTGTTGTTCTATGTTGACACGAGAAAATTTTGGAAAGCAATAAGAGGCAATGGATATCGTTTCATCCCCAAAAGTGGGACGTTCCTCTCGAAACCATCATGCTTGTTGTGAGAACCTCTATTTTGTGAGAAGCATATACCCAAACCTGCCCCAAATGGGACGAAAAACTTACCACGACATGTTAATGCCGCTCCATGATAGCATGCCAACTTTCATGAATTTCATACGAGTTTTGGATTTACTAGATTTCAAAAACCAAGTATCTCAATGTTTGCGGCCAAGTGACGGTGGCAGGGTGTTTGACATTCATTCTCATTTCTTGCATGGGACCTAAGCATGCAACCAAGGACACATATTTGAATTTTCAACCAATCTATATGCATTAGAGCATGTGCATGTAGTTCAAATTTGAATTATACACATAAATGCATTGAAACTCAATTAATGCATAAAATGTCCAAACGAACCCCGAAAACCCCCAAAAATTGACACAACACTCCTGTTGTTCTATGTTGACACGAGAATTTTTTTGGAAGCAATAAGAGGCAATGGATATCGTTTCGTCCCCAAAGGTGGGACGTTCCCTAAGGAGACCATCATGCTTGTTGTGAGAAGCTTTGGTTTGTGATAAGCATATCCCCAAACCTGCCCCAAATGGGACAAAAAATTTACCACGACATGTTGATGCTGCTCCATGATAGCATGCCAAGTTTCATGAATTTCAGAAGAGTTTTGGATTTACTAGAATTTAAAAACCAGGTATCTCAATGTTTGTGGCTGAGTGATGGTGGCAGGGTGTTTGACATTCATTCCCATTTCTTGCATGGAACCTAAGCATGCAACCAAGGACATAGATTTGAATTTGCAACGATTTATATGCATTAGAGCATGTGCATGTAGTTCAATTTTGAATTATGCACACGAATGCATTGAAAACTCGGTTAATGCACAAAAATGTCCAAACGAACCCCGAAAAATCCCAAAAATTGACATAACACTCCTGTTGTTCTATGTTGACATGAGAATTTTTTTGAAAGCAATAGGAGGCAATGGATATCATTTTGTCCCCAAAGGTGGGACGTTCCCTACCGAAATCATCAGGCTTGTTGTGAGAAGCTCTGGTTTGTGAGAAGCATATCCCCAAACCTGCCCCATATGGGACAACAAATTTACCATGACGTGTTGATGCTGCTCCATCATAGCATGCCAAGTTTGATGAATTTCAGACGAGCTTTGGATTTACTAGAATTTAAAAACCAGGAATCTCAATGTTTGCGACTGAGTGACGGTGGCAGGGTGTTTGATATTCATTCCCATTTCTTGCATGGGACCTAAGCATGCAACCAAGGACACAAATTTCAATTTTGAACCAATTTATATGCATTAGAGGATGTGCATGTAGTTCAAATTTGAATTATGCACATGAATGCATGGAAAACTCAGTTAATGCATAAAAAATGTCCAAACGAACCCCAAGAAATCCCAAAAATTGACACAACACTCCTGTAGTTCTATGTTGACACGAGAAATTTTTTGAAAGCAATAAGAGGCAACGGATATCATTTCATCCCCAAAGGTGGGACGTTCCCTACCAAAACCATCCGGCTTGTTGTGAGAAGCTCTCGTTTGTGAGAAGTATATCCCCAAGCCTGCCACAAATGGGACAAAAAAATTACCATAGCATGTTGATGCCGCTCCATGAGAGCATGCCAAGTTTCATGAATTTCACATGAGCTTTGGATTTACTAGAATTTAAAAACCAGGTATCTCAATGTTTGCGGCCGAGTGATGGTAGCAGGGTGTTCGACATTCATTCCCATTTCTTTCATGGGACCTAAGCACGCAACCAAGGACACAAATTTGAATTTTCAACTAATGTATATCCATTAGAGCATGTGCCCGTGGTTCAAATTTGGATTATGCACATGAATGCATAGAAAACTCAGTTAATGTATAAAAATGTCCAAGCGAACCCTGAAAAATGCCAAAAGTTGACACAACACTCCTGTTATTCTATGTTTACACTAGGAAAATATTTGAAATCAAGAAGAGGCAACGAATATCGTTTCATCCAGTAAGGTGAAACGTTCCCTACCGAAACCATCACACTTATTGTGAGAAGCTCTGGTTTGTGAGAAGCTTATACCCAGACCTGCCCCAAATGGGACAAAAAATTTACCACATCACGTTGATGCCGCTCCATGATAGCATGCCAAGTTTCATGAATATCGGACGACTTTTGGATTTACTAGAATTACAAAAGCAAGTAAGTCGACGTTTGCCGGAGAGCCACGGTGCCGTGGTGTTCAAAATTCATCCCCATTTCTTGCATGGGACATAAGTATAAACCCATGGACACATATATGATTTTACAACCCATGTTGGTGCATTGGAGTATGTGCATGTAGTTTAATTTTGAATCGTGCTCCTGAAATGGCTAGAAATCCAATTTATTCCCCTAATAATAAACCAACTATTGCTTCTGGTCGTCCATCAGTAATTTTACAGAAAAGTCCCTCTGTTTTTAGTATTCAACCCGCAGTCCTATTTTAAGTGGCCTATCTGAGAAAACGTTTCATTTATGACAAAAGACCCTGTGATTTGGGGTATTCAACTCGCGGTCCGAGCATGTCAAGAAAAAAACTACACACGTGGCCACACACGGAGCACGGGCTCACGCCTCCTCTCCCTCTCGCCCACGAATCCTCCGTCGGCGGCGGCTGCTTCTCCAGCGAGCTATGGTGCGGCGCAGCACGCCCACGAGCTCCCCACAGCCCGCTCCTCCCTCCCCTATGCCCAGATTCTCCTCTCCTGGCCTCTACCGCCCGCTCACAACCGAACCGCCATGGCTAGGGTTTTGGGCAGGGCTTCGCCGACGCGTCTCCGGTGGCCCTAGGTTCATCATGTCTTCCTTCTTGTCCGGCCCCTGTCCCCCATCTCCCCTGATTCACCTTGCCATTGTCTTCTCCGATTAGCCTCATGGACGTCCTCTTCTCCTTCGATCTCAATTCACAGCGGTGTGCCAGACTTTCTCGGGCTCTCGTCCCCTGTGTGAGTACGCTGAGCTAGTGGCAGAGGCTGACCAGCAACTCATGTATGTGTAGGAGGACGCATCAGATCAGTCTGGGAAATGGTGGTTTTTGTCCTAGGGAAGCAAATCAAAGAGGGGAATTGTACTGATCTTATCAATGTTTTTATTTTGTTGTTCTGTACTGGCTAGGTGATTGACAAAATACCCATATGTAGATTAATTGATAGATTCCATGGAGAGGATGGTTCTTTATTCTTAGAGTATACAAATTGAAGAATGTTGCTGAAGATCCTCCTTGTCATGGAATTTTATTGTAAGTTAGTAAAAAAATCTTAATATTGGACACTATTTGTGGCTCAAATTTTATGGGCTCATGTCGTATTTCAGAGTTTCCTCCCATGCATCCAGTGTGGCACTCCTATGAGACAATATTCCATGGTGTATTAATCCCCTTTGCATTTACTTCATAACATTTTTGTGCATTGAATTCTAAGCTTATTTGTTATTCTTTTGTTACCTGCAGACAGGATCATGAGTGTGCATGCCTGGGAGAGTTAGCAAGAGCGTGTTAATTGAATGATTGATACTGACACTATAGTAACCCTCTTATATATTACATATTGTTGCTCGCTGGTCGATGCTAAGTGAATGGTTTGTTGTCGAGTATTATACTCACTTTTTGTTTCATATGCAATTTGAGAATATGGATGACATTGGTATGTTTCTTTTGAAGTTTTGCCCTCCATTAGCTTACAGGAAAAGCTCCAGGGCTAGGCTAACATGAGTGAGTAAATTCTCACTGTGATTCTTTTTATTTAATAATAAGGCTTGATATGTTTCATATTTCAACAATTCACATATGTGCCTTCAGCAACTTGATACAAGACACTTGCAATAGTTATAGGTTTAGTTTTGACGAGTTTTGAGCATATTATTTTTTTCTTCTGATTATGTCAATCCTTCCTTTTCTTTTATTCAGTTACTACATATCTGGTTTATAATACTTCTTCTCCCAAGTTGTGCCAATTCACCAACAGGACAGACGCCATGTTGCTTTGGTTCTGCATTCTTGAAAATTAATAACAAAAATTGAACAAGTAGTTTTATTCTTGTTATGTTACGTTCAAGGTGTCAGCTCTTGTCCCGACTTGCTTCAACTATCAATGTTGAACTATACATGTACTTATGTATAAGGTTACATTGTCTTCCAGAACTAACACGAGAGGCTTTATATAAATTTTCATATTGAATCACATCTGTTTGTCACATCTGGGATCCTCATCGTTTTCGTCATTCATTTTATCAGTATTATTTTCTGAATTTGTTTCTTTCATGTTCAGTTATTGAATCCATCCTAACCAGGTCACTTGGAGCTAATTCATTTTTCTCATCCGTCATTGATCCATGTTCCACCCAATCGCTGGTCTATTGTTGTTATCCTCTCTAGATTGATGATGTTGCAATTTCTCAAACCATGTAGGTGAGAGAAGCATATTTTCACAAATTTATTCTAGCAATTCAGTGTTTGGTTAAACCCGACATAACAGATCACTATGTTAGAACTAGTTGGGTCGAGCATATTCCTGTCATACAAGCAATGTACTGATATTATTGGTGATGCAATTCTGCAATCAATGTCTCCACTGGCTAAATCAATGCGAACAACTTGGTATGCCTATAATTTTTGCATGAGTTGCTGCTGTTGCATTGCCAGCAGCTTATACAAGGTTACTGATTTAATCTTGGTGTGTACTACTCTTGGTTTCTCTATTCTTCAGTAAATCGCATGACATGGCTTTCACCTTTTAGTACTATTTAGGCCCAAGATGAAAATTAGAACTAGAACTGATTTAATTTTGTCTCCCTTTTACAGCCCAACTGTAAATTAGAACTAGAACTAGAGGACTGGAGTATGTTCAGAGATAGAAGTTCAGGCCCCACATGACAATAGTTCAGGGTTAAGTTTCCAAATTTGAGCTTTATAGAAAAGCAAAGAGGATCAAGAGAAGCAGAGTAGGATAATAAAGGTTCACATAGATGTCAATTCTGCAATCAATGTCTCCACTGGCTAAATCAATGTGAACAGCTTGGTCTGCCTATGATTTTTGCATGAGTTGCTGCTGCTGCATTGCCAGCAACTTATACAAGGTTGATTTAATCATGGTGTGTACTACTCTTGGTTTCTCTGTTTTTCAGTAAATAGCATTTGGGGCCCAGTTGGGACGATCGGGGATCTAGCATTTGGGGTTGTCTTTCTTTATTTTGGTTCCGTAGCCAGACCTTGATTGTATTCTGGATGATGTATGCTATATTTATCTATTGTGTGCAGTGGTGATTGTAAGCCGAGTCTTTATCCCTTCCTTATTCAGTACATGGGATGTGTAAAGATTACCCCTCTTACGACAGACCTACCATGCGGCTATGCCTCTAAGTCGTGCCCCGACACGTGGGAGATATAGCCGCATTGTGGGTGTTACAAGTTGGTAATCAGAGCCTTCCCCGACTTAGGAGCCCCCTGCTTGATCGAATCGCTGACGTTGTTGAGTCTAGAAGAAAATGTTTTGAGTCTTAGGATTATATATATTGGAGAGTAGGATTCTTTTTACTCCTCAGTCTCTTCGTCGCTCTGGTGAGGCCTCCTGACGTAGAGTTTTGACTCTTCTCTCCTCAAATTTCACAAAAAAAATTAGGATCACGCGGGTATCTTGGAATTGTTCCGATTGTTTTGTGACGAGAACATTGTTCTTGGTGCCTCCTCACATTTAGGGGTTGTGGTAGTGTCCCGGGGAGTTGAGCTCCGAGGTGTAGTCGTCACAATTTTATCGTTGGAGTTCTAGAATACCTGAGTTCGCCGACATCGAAAATCTCTTTTATGTAGTTGTTAGTGAGATAACCTCGATGCCACCCAGTACTGGGCCGGGAGTTCGGGAGTATTGCCATAACTCGTATAACGTATGCTTTTCGAAGGTTGGGGTACATGATTTTCAAAGGTTTCTTGGTTATGTGTTGAAGGATGGATATAGTTGGATGTAGGATTTTCTAGTTTTGGGTGAGATATTATGATTCCACTGTATCCCCAACACCTGATTGCATAACTAGAAAGTTTTGGGAGTTTGATAGGTGGGAATTCAAGTATCTCTAGTATTTCTTTCCGCAAATATTTGGTTTGGTTAACTGTCTGATCTTCTATTAGGAGTATGTTATATTGTGTAATGTGGTGCTCAGTTAATGTTTGGTTCATTTGTTGTGGTCTTTAGTTAAGAGCTTGGTTCAATTCTGCAATGCGATGTCCAATTGTCTTGGTTAGAATTTTGTATTGTTGTGCATGTGAGGAATAAATCGAATTTGGCTGCACTTAATACATGAGAAACATATACAAGTGCTATATTTCCTAGTTATTAATCATGCTTTGTTTGGATAAATGGGTTTTCCATGTGGCTTGAATTAATCTGATGAATCTGCAATGTGCTTATTTTTCATCAACATATTTTACTGATAGCATGCGAACCCTTACTTAACCTGATGACTAACTACCTTATATGTGTTGCAGGGAAACAATGGGAAGCACTAAGGTTTACAATTGAGGTTAGCACGTGCATAGTCCATTGTCTAATAGCACATTACTGTGAAATTGGAGGAACCATTCTAATATTTAGGTTTTTAAAATTTTGGTATTGCACATGTAGGTCCCGCTGTCAAAGGTTTTGACCCACTGTTCGACCCTTTTGCATATGGGGAAATGAGTTGTCCATGAATATCAATCAAGTCAAGAAACTCAGAAATATAGTTAGGATAAAGAATTTAGCGACAAAAAACAACAAGATCTTTGTGTGCACAATGAAGAAGACATCAGTTCAGTACAAGATGGTAATAACTATTATTCCTTGCCTTTTTTATTCCTTTGCACCATTTCCAATATAGAGATGATATTTATGCACATCCTTGTTTTTAGGCCTTTCCAAAGCAGTTCACTAGTGATTACCTCTCAAACCACTTCTCTAGTCAAGAGGCGAGGAAGGTTTTCATACGACACCCATGGTTCAATATTGAAGTGTTCCTGAAGAGGACGAAGAACGGACGGCCAATCATCCATAGGCATGGGCCTAAAGTTGCAAAGACCTTCACATGAATGAAGGATCAATATTCTTCTTCCGCTTCAGTAGTTTTCCAGTTGTGGTGCATCTGTCTATGTACCATCTATGAAGCTAATTTCGAAAGGTTCTACATGTTGCATGTGAAACTTGGTGCCGGTGCAATTGTGTAATGGGTGTAGCTGAGTGCTGAAGCTATATCATGTTGTACTCTGATGTATTTCAATTATGAAATCCTGCTTCCTTAATATGGAAATGAAATATATTATGTGCTTAATATGAATGTCAATTAGATTAATAAATGGATTATTAATAATAGGGCAATTATCCTGCTAATGGAGGATTAGCCTGCTAATTGGGTTTTACTATTGCAAACGGTTATTGAGAAAATACTATGGGCGATGACCTCAGGCAACGCACACAGTTTCTACGAATAAACCACGTTGGATCAATGAACAATCACACACGACCTTCTCTTGAAAACTGTTTGCGTTAGGCCACATTGCGCAAACGTTTATGACATAAAAACTATGTATGATGGACACCCTTTGCCACACGGTTTCTTCTACGCACCGTGTGTGATGCATTCAATAACGCTAATGATAAAATTGTTAATATCGTGTGCAATGGCAATGCTATCACAAATGATTTATTGAGGAAAATTGTGTGTGATGTAACTGTAAATAGAAATGTTTTCCTTGGAGCAACTGTGTGGGATGTACATACGAACGGAAACGTTTAGCGGGGACTGGCTGTGTGGGATGTACTTGCGACAGGAAAAAATTCGTGTGTACAATTGTATTTTTAGCTCTACTCTACATATTACCGTATTTGAGTGCTCGCCGGTCGCACACGACCTCATTTTTCCGAGCGTGTGTGTCGGATTCAGGGCTTCACAGAACCTTGAGAGGTTCGAACACTGGGGTGCGTATGAAGAACTCCTTCTTCCAAACCTGCTGGCCCAACGAATCCACAGCCTAGCTTGACGAACCCGAGGGACAAGAGACACGGTAGTTTACCCTGGTTCGGGCCACCTTGCAGTGTAATACTCTACTCCAGCTTTGTGGTGGATTGCCTCGAGGGGCTGAGATTGAACTAGTACAGTGGGTGAACAGCCTCAGGAGGTGAGGTGTTCTTGAGCTCGATGAGCTAGTGAGGTGGTCATGGTGGAATGGATCCGATCCCCTCTATGATGGTGGCTAAGTCCTATTTATAGTGGCCTTGGTCCTCTTCCCAAATGTAGGCGGGAAGGGATCCCACAACGACCAAATTCAAAGGGAGACAACTAGTACAAGTTATCCTGACAAAAGTAGTATTCGCTTGCAAAGGCTCTGGTGGTGATGCTGTTGTGGGCTCCGTGATGACCTCTGTCCCGTCGTCCTAGCGGTCTTGGTCTCGGTGCACTAATATGGAAAACTTTGCCTATCCTCGGGACTCCGTGCATGCGCTTGCCTCTTTAGCACCAAAGGGTAAACTGGTACACTACGCCCACTAGAGCCCGCGTGGCCTTGGTCATCTTGGCTCATGTCACATGAACCTCACGAGGTGCACCTTGCATCGATATCTTTGCTCCTCAGGAGCTAGCCTAGTGAGGCCGCCCCCAGGGAGGTCTTGACGTTGTTCGCCTCGCGAGGCTAGGCCCCTCGTGAGGGTCTTGAGCTGCTGTTGCTGAAACTGGGCCGTACCGGACCGCCGATGGAGCCATGCTATGGGCCACAGGCAGGAAAGTCTGGGTACCCCCATTCGCAGGACGCCGATAGTAGCCACCGGGCCCAAGGCACGCTCAAACTCGGCTTCGAGGCGAAGTTAAAGGGCAAGTGCGAAGCGTCGCGGGCCCCAACAGCCTACGGCTTTGGTCAACGCGTGGAAATTGATTGGACGTGGGCGCCTCCGCTTCCCCATGCTGCCTTGGCAACCGCTCGACTTGACGGGCCCCTGCTGCATGCAGAGGAAAACCATCATGAAGGCCGGCAGTTGGCCTCCTCCTGGCTATAAATGAGGCAGGGGTGGAGCCCCCCTGCTCATTTCTGTCTTCTCGCAGTCCACTTCTTCTTCTTCCTGGTCCATCCATCTTCCTGACTTGCTGGAGCACCCATGGCGCCTATTAGGAGGTTTTCCGCAGTGGAGAAGGGAAAGACCCCCTCGAGGAGCCTGAGCTTCTCCTACCGAACAAGAGGTCCGGGCACCCTCACGACATCGGGGTGAGGCAGGAGGTGACGCGGCCCTGGTACAAGCGGCCACCACCTGGCCTCCCACTCCCTCTGTACGCTCGGGCGCAGGGCTTGGGGGAAGGAGACAATGCTCTACACCGTGTGATCCGCGGCCGCGGGGATTAGGCTGGGGCTGTGCGGCCGTCTGGCCCGCGAACTCATGCTGAATGCTCCTCGCATGAGCTTGTGATGTGGGCGGAGATGCCATCATGCATGTGGATCCAGTTCTCGCGGTTCTTCACTGAAGAGATGCCACCGAGGGGGCCGCTCGAGCTGTGGCTGCAGCACACTGTGTGCTGTAGCCTGGCCACGGGGGCGAAGGTTGAGGTTGTCTTCCCCGGCAAGATCTTGATGACTCGCGGATGGGGTGAGGTCGCCCGCGCCTGCTATGTGGAGGGGACCCTTGCCATCCATTTCAAGTATGATGGCGCCTCCACGCTGTTCTTCAAGGTTTTTAATTAGGAAGGTCATCGCCTGGAGTGCTTCCCCAGAGGAGACCGTCCGCATGGCGAGGCGACGGGCGCAGGGCCTGCCGCCGGTCCTGCCGACAGCTCCTCC
This sequence comes from Triticum aestivum, assembly GCF_018294505.1. Taxonomy (NCBI): domain Eukaryota; kingdom Viridiplantae; phylum Streptophyta; class Magnoliopsida; order Poales; family Poaceae; genus Triticum; species Triticum aestivum. Next base: position 367,824,506 of record NC_057797.1, on the reverse strand, counting down.
AGCAGCAGCAATGACTCCTGGGAGTCCGGCGACTCTCTCGAGCCTAGCGAGTCTCCGGAGTCGAGCGGCGACAGCTACGGTTCCCCGAGCTCTCGTCGTGCCCGGATCGCCGCGCCGACCTCCGTCCGGTGCTGACGGTGATCTGGATGGCGTTGGCGTCGGTGGCGGTGCTCGTAGTCAGGGCTTTTTGAAGTTGTTCTCCTTTTGTTCCCTGCTAGGAATCGAAATGAACCCCGTGGGGGTATGTAAAAAACCTGTAATGCTATTGTTCCATCATTTTTTGTTCTTAACATGAGATTGCGGCCGCGTGTCTCACTTTGGCATTACTCCCCCCTTTTCGTTCTTGCGGTAGCTTTAGCGCTCTACGCCGTCAGGTCCTAGTCCCTAGGCAGGCTTCAGCTGTTGCTGGTATGCCAGGTTGCGTTGCCGTGATCAAGGCCAGGAGGTGAGAGGCCCGAGGTCTGGTAAGAGCTCCCGAGGCGTGATGCTCAAGAGGTCCCCTTTGGCTTTCAAGCAGCTGCCTGGAGGCCGAAAAGTAAAGCAGTACTGCCGGAGCGAGTTTATGAGAGTGAAGGACTTCAGACAGAGAGGTTCACTTCATTATGAATGGGTGACTTATCTTTTGGCGAGCCTGTGGTGATTCCCTACACAACGCCCGATTCGTGCTGTTGCCGCAATGCTACTGCCTACTAGGTAGGGCCATGCCGGTCTCCCCTTTCCACGCTCATCTAAATGCTCTGCATCCTTAGGTCCCGACCCTCGAGCGAGGCTCAGCCGCCGCTGGTATGCCAGGTCGCGATGCTGTGGTCAAGGCCAGGGGATGAGGGCTGGAGAGTCAGTAAGAGCTCCTGTGGTGCGATGCTCAGGAGCCCCCCTTTAACGCGCAAGAGAATCGCATAAAAAGGGGGCGGCCGGCGGGGCCGCCCGTAGTTAAGCTCCGGAGATTCTTGCAGGTTAGTCTGAGAGGAGAGCATAACCCATAATCGTGTTTGCAGTCAAGCCACTGATCTTTCCGCGGGAAGACGAAGGCACTGAGGATCTAGTGAGGTGACGTGCGCAGAGCGGGCCGTGAGCCAGAGCTTGATTTCACAGGTTTATTAGCATTGCAGGGACAGACCCGAGCACAAGCACCGTGCCAGCATGTGTAGCCCCCATTGCAGGATGAGCAAGAGGCCGGTCAGCAGCGCGGGGAGCCGCAAAGGGTGTCAGGCAAGCAAGTGATAACATAAATCATCTTATGGAAGGAGATAAAGCTAGTTCTAATAGATGTAAGAACGATACATGCTGTAGGGATGGACCCATGCAGCTTGGGGAAGATGCAGCCCGAGGGGCGCCCCCAACAAGGTAAGTCAAAGACGCAAAACGATACATGTCACAGGGACAGGCCCGTGTGACGTGGGGATAATGCAGCCCGAGGGCGCCCCCAACTGAATAAACTGGAAAATGTCACCTGGCGCCGTTGCTAAAGAGATGTCGAAGTAGCTGAAGATCCGCGCTGAAGAGGTTGCTCCTCACGAGCCGCCAGGGTCCTGAACCTTGGGAGGCTCTGGAGGCTCGGGAGGCTCGTGAAGAACCGTCGGCATCTCTGCCAGGACCGCATGGTGCCTGGCCTCCTGAGCTTCCATGATGCTTCGCACGCAATGCTGGAAGGTGATAGCCGCATTCGTTAGGCCAAAAGGCATGCAAACATAGCTATGAGGTGGGCCCTCACACCGACCAGCGCGCGAAGGCCAGAAGCGCTCCTGGGATGTGGCTCTGTTGAGCCCGGGGATGTTGACGCAGATGCGCAGCTCGTTGTCCTTGCCAGGACAAGGAGCTGTGCCAAATGGTAGGCGATGGTCTCCATGCATGGCTCTCGCCTCTTGAAGCTCATCGGTCGTCTTGGCGATGAAAACCTAAGCACTTGGCACCCTATGCCTTGTGCCCTCATGAGGGAAGAGTGCGACCAAGCATGCCTCCATGTGGTGCCCTAGCACCTCCCTCGTGGCATTGGCTAGGTCAGAGGCCCTCCAGAAGAGAGCCCGTGAGCCCAGCCAGAGGAGGGCACCGGGCGTGCCTTCCTATGCGAGGGAGGGAGGTGCCCCACCCGTGGGCGCAGGTCCTAAGGTGGTGCCATTGTAGACTCCGCTCTCCTGAGGCTCTTGGTGGAGCAACTGCTTCTTTTTCTTGGGGACAGCCTGAGGAGGGTAGATGTCGCCTTAGTTGTGTGGGTCTTCAACTGCCACAGCCTGATAGGCGCGCTCGAGGGAGCACACCACGTCCTTCTCCTTGCAGGCGGTCGTGATGATGTCGCGGTTCCCTGGCATCTTGAGGATGTTATAGCCATGGTGGGTCACATCCATGAACTTGGCCAGGGCCGGATACCCGAGGATGGCGTTGTATGGGAGGCGGATCGGAGCGACATTGAAGTCGATGAGCTCGGTGCGGTAGTTGTCGCGCTGTCCGAAGGTGATAGGGAGGCGGATCTGCCCTATCAGGGTGTTGGAGCCGTCGGTCACTCCTAAGAAAGTCTTGGTGGGCTGCAGCTAATCATACAACACTTGTAGGTGGTCGAATGTCTCGATGGAAAGAACATTGAGCCCCGCGCCACCATCGATGACGGTCTTTGTGACAAGAACATTGCTGATGACGGGCGAGCAAAGCATTGGGAGCGCGCTGGCAGTCGCTATGCACTTGAGATGGTCGGACGAGCTGAAGGTGATGGTGCACTTGGACCACCTGAGTGGATGTGTGTCCTCAAGCCTGGGGAGGGCCGCGTTCACCTCACGAGCGAACTACTTGGAGATGCGGTGGGAGTCTAGGGCCTGAGTGCCTCCCAAGATGTAGGCGATGGCGCGAGGCTTTCGGAAGCCCCCCGCACCCTCGTCCTGGTGGTGGTCTTCATTCCTCTTTGTGGTGGCAGCTGCGGAGGGAGGCCAGTGTTGCCCTGAGGACGGTCCTCACGAGGCTGGTCTCTCCAGGCACCCTCGCGAGGCTAGCCTTGCGAGCGATCCTCACGAGGCTGCTCGCGCCACTCCTGGCGGGGGCCGCGGTCGTCCAACGTCCTCCACTTTCGCCTCCTCCGCATCCGTAGCCTCGAGCATTGTGCTCGGGGCGTCGACCGAGGCGCTCGTCGCAGATGGCCCTGAGCTCCTAACAGTCATTGGTGTTGTCGTTGTGTATGTTGTCGAATACGCAGAAAGGACAGCTCCCCTTGGACGACTCCGGGTGGTCGCAGCCGCGCTTCATCTCTAGTTCAGCCGCAAGCACAACAGCCCCCTTGTGCTTCACGTCCTTCGCCTTGGCCTTCTTGTCTTCTGGGTCAGCCGCTACGAGCTCGAGGAGGGAGAGGCACCCCTCCTCAGCTCTCGCGCACTTGGTAGCCATGTTGAACATCTCCAGGGTCGTGCACAGGTCCTCGTGGATGGCAAGCTTCTCCTTCATCTTGACATCGCGGACGCCATCGGAGAATGCCGAGATGATGGATCTTGAGGCGAACGTTGTTGAAGCGCTGGATGTATTTCTGCAGAGTCTCCCTCGGCTGCTGCTTGATGTGCCGCAGGTCTCCCGCGGCAGGCGGGTGTTCGTGAGTGCCCTAGAAGTTGGATACAAAACGCTCGCGCATCTCACCCCAGGAGGAGATCGATCCGGTGGGTAGATTCAGGAGCCATGAGCGCGCGCCATCCTTGAGGGCCATTGGGAACCAGTTCGCCATGACCTTTTCATCGTCGCTGGCCACCTCGATGCTCAGCTCGTAGAGCTACAGGAACTCCATAGGGTCGGAGGTGCCGTCATAGCGTGGAGGCAGCTCAGACTTGAACTTGCCCGGCCATACGACACTGCGTAGCTCAGGGGTGAAGGCGCGATAGCCCGCTGTGGTCACTGGAGCTCATCGTGGAGGTGGAGCCTGATCTTGGTGCTCGCGCTCCACCACCGCAGGCGATGTGCGGTCTTGACATGGTGGTGGAGGGAGCGCTGGAGCGCCTTCTTGCGGCCGCTGGATCTCCTGGCAGCTTTCTTGTTCACGTGCGGGCGCCTGGCACGGTGTGTCACACCGCGGGGCCTCGCGTCTTGGGCCAAGGGCGACATCCTGACGGGGAGGTGGCGGAGGCGCTCCATGGGCTATGTCGCCCGAGGCAGGCGGTGGACGAGGCGGCAAGAAGGACGGCGCAGGCGAGCCCCCAGCCGCGTTGGGTAGCTCGGTGAGCCGGCTGGAGTCAGCGACGGGGTGGCGGTGCGTCCGTCCTGCCACATGAAGGGATGCTGCAATGAAGCCTGCTGCTCGTGCCCCGCTAGGTCGGTGACGGCGTTGGCGGCATGTGATGGAGAACGACGAGGAGGCCCGACGATGGGCAACGCGCGTGGTGAGAGTGGCTCGAGGCTTGGCACGGGCTCAGCGAGCATCAGCCATGGAGATGCTGGAGCGGCGGCGAGCCGATCAATGGAAGACAAGCTTCGATGCACCCCTACCTTGTGCGTCAAATGTCGGATTTAGGGCTTCGTAGACCCTTGATAGGTTCCAACACTGGGGTGTGTATGAAGAACTCCTTCTTCCCAACCTCCTGGCCCAATGATTCCACAACCTAGCTCAACGAACCCGAGGGACAAGAGACAGGTCAGTTTACTCTGGTTAGGGCCACCTTGCGGTGTAATACCCTACTCCTGCTTTGTGGTGGATTGCCTCGAGGGGCTGAGGATGAACTAGTACAGTGGATGAACAGCCTCATGAGGTAAGGTGTTCTTGAGCTTGATGAGCTAGTGAGTTGGTCAGGGTGGAATGGATCCGATCCCCTCTATGTTGGTGGCTAAGTCCTATTTATAGTGGCCTTGGTCCTCTTCCCAAATGTAGACGGGAAGAGATCCCACAATGGCCAAATTCAAAGGGAGACAACTAGTACAAGTTATCCTGACAAAAGTAGTCTTCGCTTGCAAAGGCTCTGGTGGTAACGCTGTTGTTCGCTCCCGCGATGACCTCCATCTTGTCGTCCAGGCGGTCTTAGTCTCGTTGCACCAATATGGAAACCTTTTCCTGACTCCTCAGGACTTCGCATTTGCGCTTGCCTCTTTCGCACCGAAGGGGAAACTGGTACACTACGCCCGCTGGCGCCCGCCTGGCCTTGGTCGTCATGGCAAAGGCCTCATGAAACTCGCGAGGTGCACCTTGCATTGATATCTTCCAAGGAGGTCTTAACATCGTCCGCCTCATGGGGCTTGGCCCCACGCGAGGGTCTTGAGCTATTATTGCAGAAATTGGTCCATATCGGACCGCTGATGGAGCCACGCCATGGGCTGCAGGTAGGCAAGTCTGGGTACCCCCGTTCCCAGGATGCCGATAGTGTGTGCCAGGAGGGCATATCCCCGACGTTTTCTAGGTCATGTGTGAAGGACCCCCTTATCGCCGACACTCGCTTGGCGACGGTTCCAAATGTCGTCATGGAAAGGGGTTAAAAACCGTTTGTATAGCACCTCGCTGTACCAATGTGAGTCTCATGAATTTATTTTTTCTAAGTTAAGTAGGAAGCATCATAAGAAAGAATTGCCTACACTACTGCAAGATGCTACTAACATGACACTATGATCAGAGACCCTTCAACGAAACTGTGTGCGATGCAATAATCACAAATGGTGATGTAAAAAACCATCAATAATATGCAAAATGTTTGCGATGACGGATACATCAAACATGGTTCAGAATTTAGTTGTGTGTGTGTTAAGGGGCATACGATTCAGTTCAATCATGTGTTTGCGATGAGGCAAAAGAACATAAATGGGCAGTCAGATGAAGGTGTGTGCGATATACAGCATATAGTTCACTTGGATGAACTATTTGTGATTAGGCAACACAAAAGAAATGGTCAGCTAGATCAAGGTGTGTGTGATATACGGCATACGGTTCACACGGATGAACTGTTTGCGTTGAGCCAAGAGAACAGAAACGGTTCAATTTAACAAGATGTGTGTGATACGCGGCAAACAGGTCTGTAATCAGAAATGTGTGCGAAGACCGATAATAACACAAACGATTGCTGCTAATAAGACCTGTGTGTTGTGCGTTGGGATTGCATACAGAATAACACACACACACACACACACACACACACACATATATATATATACACGCACACACACACACACACACACTTATAGGACATGGTTGCATAACCAAATTAAACATCCAATTACATAGGTGGATACTACACACATGCCATTTGCACACACCAAAGTAAACTATTACCTACATAATTACATAGGTGGTTGTCGATGTCAAAACCGGCCGATCTCCGGTAGGGGGTCCCGAATTGTGTGTCTAAGGATCGAAGGTAACAGGAGGCAGGGGACATGATGTTTACCCAGGTTCAGGCCCTCTTAACGGAGGTAATACCCTACTTCCTACTTGATTGACTTTTATGAGTATAGGGGTTGCAAGAGTTGATCTACTTCGAGATCGTAATAGCTATACCTTAGATGTCTACCCTAGTGGGTTGTGCCCACCTCGGCCCACCTCTGGTACCCCTCTTCTGGTATATAAGTCATTTTGACCTAGAAAAAATAGGGGAGGACTTTCGGGACGAAGCGCTGCTGTCTCAAGCCGGAACTTGGGCAGGTGAACTTTTGCCCTCTGGCAGAGCGATTCTGCCGGAGGAACTTCCCTCCCGGAGGGGGAAATCATTGTCGTCATCATCATCAACAACTCTCCCCTCTTGGGGAGGGCAATCTCCATCAACATCTTCAACAACACCATCTCCTCTCAAACCCTAGTTCATCTCTTGTGTTCACTCTTTGTACCGGAACTACAGATTGGTACTTGTGGGTACCTAGTAGTGTTGATTACATCTTGTAGTTGATTACTATATGGTTTATTTGGTGGAAGATTATATGTTCAGATCCATTATGCTATTTAACACCCCTATGATCTTGAGCATTATTATCATTTGTGAGTAGTTACTTTTGTTCTTGAGGTCACGGGAGAAATCTTGTTACAAGTAATCATGTGAATTTTATATGTGTTCGATATTTCGATGGTATTTATGTTGTGATTCCCTTAGTGGTGTCATGTGAACGTCGACTGCATGACACTTCACCATATTTGGGCCTAAGGGAATGCATTGTGGAGTAGTTATTGGATGATGGGTTGCGAGGGTGACATGAGCTTAAACCTTAGTTTATGCGCTATGCCGCAAGGGACTGATTTCGATCCAAAAGGTTAATGCTATGGTTAGATTTTATTCTTAATACTTTTCTCGTAGTTGCGGATGCTTGCCAGGGGGTTAATCATAAGTAGGAGTTTTTTTCAAGTAATAACAACACCTAAGCACCGGTCCACCCACATATCAAATTATCAAAGTAGCGAACACAAATCAAACCAACATGATGAAAGTGAGTAGATGAAATTCTCATGTACCCTCAAGAACGCTTTGCTTATCACAAGAGATCGTTTTGGTATGTCCTTTGCCTCAAAAGGATTTGGCTACCTTGCTGCACTTTCGTTACCCGTTACTATTACTTGCTCGTTACAAATTATCTTGCTATGAAACTACTCGTTACTTATAATTTCAGTTTTGCAGAGAATACCTTGCTGAAAACCACTTGCCATTTCCTTCTGCTCCTCGTTGGGTTCGACCCTCTTACTTATCGAAAGGACAACGATTGATCACATATAATTTTGGGTCATCAAGGCTCTTTTCTGGCACCGTTGCCGGGGAGTGAAGCGCTTTTGGTAAGTGGAAATTGGTAAGGAAAAATTATTACTACGTGCTGAAATTTACTGTCACTTGTTACTATGGAAAACAATCCTTCAAGGGGTTAATTCATGGTATCTTCACCTTGTCCGGAACCACAATTAGTCACCCCTCAACCTACTGCACGTACTGAAAATACTGGTTATGAAATTCCTTCGGGTATGATAGAACAACCGCTAGCTAATCCTTATGCAGGAGATGGAATAGAACATCCTGATATGCACTTGATATATGTGGAAGAAAATTGTGGATTATTTAAGCTTGCAGGTTTGCCCGGAGATGAAGATAAGAAGAAGGTTTTCCCATTATCTTTGAAAGGAAACGCATTGGCATGGTATAGGATATGCGATGATATTGGATCTTGGAATTGGAATCGATTGAAATTGGAGTTTCACCAAAAAAATTATCCTATGCATCTAGTTCATTGTGATCAGAATTACATATATATTTTTTGGCCTCGTCAAGGAGAAAGTATCGCTCTAGCTTGGGGGAGGATTAAGTAAATGTGATATTCATGCCCCAATCATGAGCTCTCAAGAGAAATTATCATTCATAATTTTAATGCTCGACTTTCTCATGATGATTGATCCATGCTTGACACTTGTTATACTGGTTCCTTTATGAAGAAGACTATTGATGTCTGGTGGGATCTTTCAGAAAGAATTAAACGCAACTCTGAATATTGGGAAATCGATGAAGGTAAAGAGTCGAGTATTAAACTTAAGTATGATTGTGTTAAATCTTTTATGAATACCGATGTTTTTCAAAAGTTTAGCACTAAATATGGACTTGACTCTGAGATAGTAGCCTCCTTTTGTGAATCATTTGCTACTCATGTTGATCTCCCTAAGGAGAAGTGGTTTAAATATCACCCACCTATTAAAGAATAAATTAAAGAACCGGTAATCCCTAAAGATGAAACTATTATTTATAATGTTGTTCCAGTTGTTCCTACTACTTATTTTGAAAAATCACCTTTCCCTATTAGGATAAAGGAACATTCTAAAGTTTCAACTGTGGTCAATAAAAGCTATATTAGAGCACCTAAACTAGCTAAACAAATCAGAGTAGAACCTAGTGTTGCTATGGTTAAGGATCTCCTGCTTGAAAATATAGATGGGCATGTTATTTACTTCTATGATGAAGCTACTAGAATTGCCAAACCGGATGAAAAAGATAAACATAGACCCATTGTTGGCATGCATGTTGTCTCAGTTAAAATAGGAGACCACTGTTATCATGGTTTATGTGACATAGGTGCTAGCATGAGTGCTATTCCTTTTACCCTATATCGAGAAATTATGAATGATATAGCACCCGCTGAAATAGAAGACATATATGTTACTATTAAACTTGCTAATAGAGACACCATCACACCGCTTGGGATCGTTCAAGATGTTGAAGTCTTGTGAGGGAAAATAAAATACGCTACTGGTTTTCTTGTTCTTGGTTCCCCACAAGATGACTTTTGTCCCATTATCTTTGGTAGACCTTTCTTGAATAGCATTAGTTTATGAGAAACAAAATGTCAGTGTTAGTTTTGGTAATGACACTACTGCAGGATGGTCCAAACGCGACACTACGATCAGAGACCCTTCGACGAAACTGTGTGCGATGCCATAATCACAAACGGTGGTGTAAAAAACCGTCAAAAGGTGCAAAACTTTTGTGATGACAGATGGATCAAACATGGTTCAGATTTTAGTTGCGTGTGCGATGCAGGGCATACAGTTCAGTTCAATTAATTGTTTGCGATGAGGAGGAAGAAAAGAAATGGGTAGCCAGATGAAGGTGTGTGCGATATGCAGCATACTGTTCACTAGGATGAACTGTGTGTGATTAGGCAACACAATGGAAACGGTTCAACTGAACAAGCTGTGTATGATACGGGGCAAACAGGTCCGTAATCAGAAATTTGTGCAAAGACCAATAATAACACAGACGATTGCTGCTAATAAGACGTGTGATTTGCTCTGTCTACAGAAGAATAACATGTATATATATAACTGAAATAAACATCCAATTACATAAGTGACTATATAGATCATTCGCACACACCTCAATAAAACAATTGCATGCATTCTAAACTAGGAGAAACGATCGTCTTGTCATCTATTTCTTGTGACGCTCCCGCCACTGCTCCGTGGCTCGGTCCCTCGTCTGGGGCAGGAAGAAGACACTTCCTCATGTCAACGATCCGCCTATACATCTCGTAGCTTGTGTACGCGTCCTTGGCCGCACACTTGACATGTTGTTTATCCAGTCTCTCATGCCACACATTGTGCCAAGCGTTCTTGTCCTTCTTGCTCTTGTTCTCCATCTTCATGTAGTAGGGGTAGATGATGGCCGAGGCGATGTCAACCTTGGATTTTAGTTTGTTTTTGACGCTGCCCCATACCTTGTAGTGGTGTTGGATGTTGACAATATTTGGGCATTTCAAGGCCGAAACCTTGAGAGCTTTTAGATCATTGGTGGTGTCCACCGTAGTAGTCGGAGCTGTTGATAATCCTGGAGAAACAAACACGAGGCCTTGTGGCCAGGTTGTAGTGGTAGACGAGGATGTCATGTCGCACACACAACTGGGCGATGACAACCTTCTAATCATGACCCGGCACGACCGATGGTGTACTCGAGGTCAAAACCGACCACTTGGTACTTGTCCTTGGCAAGGAACTGCTCCATAGTTTGGATGGAGCTCTCCACCGAGACCGGATCGTTCGTGTACACCACCGAGAGGGCCTCCTACCTCACGTGCATGTCCACTACGTGATGCATGGTGAACTGCCCGTCGTTGTCGTCGGCGGCCGCTGGGAGCGCCATTGGGGTCATAGGGATCGCCATTAGAACCGCTGGATTTCCTCTCTGTATGTGTCATCGTGGGTGTGCTTATTGTATCGTGTGATGCGATAGATGAAGGTAAATGGCCGCAGGAATAAATGGGGGCCTGGCAGCCTGGATTCTCTGCGCGTCCGCATGGCAGTTTCTGCAGTGGGTAACTGCATTGTCATGCCGCGCCCGACGCAACTGCATTCACACGAACGTGCGTGATCGTGCGCCGGCCCCAAACACTGGCATCACGCGTGGAGGTATGTGGGCAGAGCACCCGGAGGGACGCGATAGCAGAGCATGCGCGGCGGGACACGAGTAGAGCATGCCAGGGCCGCCTCAACCGCACGCAACCAAATGCATAGAGCAGTTGAACACACAGGAAATGGTTGCCTACAAGACGACCGACAGTTGCGTCGCTGCGTAGAGAGTGGTCGTGTGCTACTACCTCCATATTGGTCTATAGTCCCCTTTATATTATGTGCCATACTTTGCCCTCAACTTTAACAAACAAAATGTTAATGCATGTTATAAAAATTATATAATTGGAAACTATGTTCAAATACAAATCCAACTATATAATCTTTGGCGACATTCATTCGTATTTTATTAGTTAAATCCTACTTATAAACAAGGACGGGGGTATAGTAGGTAATTAAATCACAAACGTTTTTTCATTAACCGTATGTGTACGTGGCCTTTTGTCCTCCTCTCGCACGTCTTGTCACCCCGCTACCACAGATGGCTTACAGCGCAAGCTTGCGCAGTGCGCAGGGGCGTTCTTTTTGCCAATCGATGGCGCCAATGAATCATCGGTGAGCACGTTCCCACGCAACCTCGTAGGTTCCCTTGCCAGCTTCCCGCCCAACTCGATGAAATCCCCCAAAATCCCAATGCTTACCGGCCTGCTATATAAACCCTCACGACCGGCAAGTCCTGCGTCGCCTTTTCCCCTCCCTCCCTCTAGCTTATCTCATATGCTTCTCCCACAATCGCCAATGGCACCGGTCCATCGTCGTCGCTCAACCACTCCACTGTCATAAGAGGACAGCTCCAGCTGGGAGGCTACACCGCGGCGGCGGCACAGTCCCTGGCGTAGTGTAGTGCGCCTAGCGTCCCTGTTGGGTGTGCGCGGAACACCCACCACACGCTCCGCTTCCGCTGCCCGTCAATAGCTGTTGCCGGCTGCCGTTGCCGCCACACTACCGTCGAAAGCCAGGGCCATCGCCCACTCCGCCGCCGCAGCCCGAAGGCGGGATGTGGCCGTCGTGTCCGCCACCCCACTGTCGGCCACCGTGGCCATCACCCGCTCCGCCACCGCGGCCCAAAGGCAGGAGGTGGTGGTCGTGGGCACCACCCCATGGTCGCTTGCCGTGGCCGCCAGCCCACCGTCAACAGTTGGGGTCATCACCAGCTCCGCCACCGCCGCCCGAATGCAGGAGGCGGAGGTGGATCCCTGCACGTGCGTCACCGACCTTGCGCGCTACACCGAGTTCTGGTGTGAGGAGGAGGAGCGCCTCATCGAGCACGCTAAGAGCCTTACTGCCGCCGTGGCCGCGGCACACGCCACCTCAGAGGCGAGGAATCAGGAGATCTATGAGGAGAACCACTGCTTTGAGAGGGGTCGTCTAGAGAGGTAGAGGGCGTTTGAGGTGAGCGTTGCTGAAGGTGTAGCAGCGGCATGTACCGTATTGCAGTTGTCCAGCTCGTCAATAGTCTCCTCATCCTCTGCCTCTTACTGAGCGCGCTCGGCAGAGGAGAGGCTGCCGGAAGTAGTACAAAGCCCCTTCGTAGTAGTATTTAGGGGCTATATTATTCAGTTCATTTGACTATAGATGTGGTGGAAGAGTACAATGTACTTAAAATTAGATAGTATATAAAGTAGAACTAGCTATTTCAGTACGTGGTTGGCAACAATTGGTGGAAAGTTTGGTCGGTTCAGCTGTCGAGTTGAACTGTTTGTATAAAGAACGACTGCTTAATCTATGAATGAAATTTATGCTTAATTACTGAATTTTAGTTGCAAAAATTAGATACTACTAGTGATTTTTAGCTTCTTATTTTGACAAATCGCAGTGTTACAAGGTTGACAAATGGCAATGTTACTAGATCAACAAATGTCAATATTTCTAGTTTGACAAATGGCAACATACCCAATATGATAGATGCAAATCTTACCAAATTGTTTGTAAGTGGTTGCACAAGGGTCATCCAAAAGAACCGTTTGCATTGAAGAGATGCACAAATCCTGCTCTCACTTTGCATACAATGTTCTATCTAAAACGTTTGCGATCAAGAGCTGCACAAATCTTGCTCGGCACATTTTCCCTTGGCTTCCTGGGGAAGCTGTCGGTTTGCATACGGATGTTCTAACTAAAACAATTGTTATGAATGTTTTATATTTAAAAACCATTGATGTTTTTTCAAAAGAAAATCGTTTGATAAGTATGTACATTAAGAGAGAAAAACGCAAGTTCGCTCAAACCATATCTTTCATTCAGTCATACTACGAATTTATTCATATGATCGAGATACAATATTAAACTAAAGGCGGAGGAGGCGGCGTGCCGCGCCGTCATTGTCGTTGTCGACCTCCGGTACTCCGTTGTTGAAGTATTCAATGCAGCATCGAATGTTCTTCTGCTCCATGGCATTGGTGCAGGTCTGTGGGAGGGAATGGGAGGCGAACAGTAAGGTTGCCCGTACTAAGCAGCGGCTCGGGCGCCATTAATGGAGAAGAAGGCGGGCGGCCATGAAAGTGAAAGGGCTCGCTTCCTAGTGAGCCTGCAGAACATACAGCTCGCACGCTTCCCGGTGAGCCTGCACATTGGAGGACGGCTTGCAGGCCTCTTGGTTAGCCCACGCACTAGACTGCGCTCGCACGCCTCCTGTTCAGTCAAGTAGCTGTCCGCACGACACCTCCTATAGCCATTAAAACGAAGACACGTGGCGTCACGTGAATGGTTAACAAAAGGCACACGATTTGAATTATACTAACGTTTGCGATGTTAGAGTGGCAGCTATTTGTTTCAAAATGCCTTGGTTGTTATTCGAGTTTGCCTTCTCTCCAAATGGACATGAAAAATACCACATCATGTCGGGTGCCATTCCATGATAGCATGCCAAGTTTCATGACTTTCAGACGAGTTTTGGATTTGCTAGAATTTAAAAACAAAGTATCTTAACATTTTGCCAGCAATCAACGGTGCCCTGGTGTTTGAAATTCAGTCCAATTTCTTGCATTGGACCTAAGCATGCACCTAAGGACAAAGATTTGATTTTTCAACCAATTTATATACACTGGAGCATGTGCATGTATTCAAATTTGAATTATGCACATAAATGCCTTGAAAACTCAATTAATGAAAAAATGTCCAAACGAACCCCGAAATATCCCAAAAATTGACACAACACTCCTGTTGTTCTATGTTGACACGAGAAAATTTTGGAAAGCAATAAGAGGCAATGGATATCGTTTCATCCCCAAAGGTGGGACGTTCCCTATCGAAACCATCATGCTTGTTGTGAGAACCTCTCTTTTGTGAGAAGCATGTACCCAAACCTGCCCCAAATGGGACGAAAAATTTACCACGACATGTTAATGCTGCTCCATGATAGCATGCCAAGTTTCATGAATTTCAGACGAGTTTTGGATTTACTAGAATTTAAAAACTAGGTATCTCAATGTTTGCGGCCGAGTGACGGTGGCAGGGTGTTTGACATTCATTCCCATTTCTTGCATGGGACCTAAGCATGCAACAATGGACACATGAATTTTCAACCAATTTATATGCATTAGAGCATGTGCATGTAGTTCAAATTTGAATTATGCACATAAATGCATTGAAAACTTAGTTAATGCATAAAAATGTCCAAATGATCCCCGAAAAATCCCCGAAATTGAAAAAACAGCCCTGTTGTTCTATGTTGACATGAGAAAGTTTTTGAAAGCAATAAGAGGCAATGGATATCGTTTCATCCCCAAAGGTAGGACGTTCCCTACCGAAACCATCAGGCTTCTTGTGAGAAGCTCTGGTTTGTGAGAAGCATATCCCCAAACCTGCCCCAAATGGGACAGCAAATTTACCACGGCATGTTGATACCGCTCCATGATAGCATGCCAAGTTTCATGAATTTCAGACGAGATTTGGATTTACTAGAATTTTAAAACCAGGAATCTCAATATTTGCGGCTGAGTGACGGTGGCAGGGTGTTTGACATTCATTCCCATTTCTTGCATGGGACATAAGCATGCAACCGGGGACACATATTTGAATTTTAAACCAATTTATATGCATTAGAGCATGTAGGTGTATTTCAAATTTGAATTATGCACATGAATGCATAGAAAACTCAGTTAATGCATAAAAATGTCCAAACGAACCCCAAAAAATCCAAAAAATTGACACAACACTCCTGTTGTCCTACGTTGACATAAGATTTTTTTTGAAAGCAATAAGAGGCAATGGATATCGTTTCGTCCCCAAAGGTGGTACGTTCCCTACCGAAACCATCAGGCTTGGTGTGAAAAGCTCTGGTTTGTGAGAAGCATATCCCCAAACCTGCCCCATATGGGACAACAAATTTACCACGGCGTGTTGATGCCGCTCCATCATAGCATGCCAAGTTTGATGAATTTCAGACGAGCTTTGGATTTACTAGAATTTAAAAACCAGGAATCTCAATGTTTGCGACTGAGTGACGGTGGCAGGGTCTTTGACATTCATTTCCATTTCTTGCATGGGACCTAAGCATGCAACTAACGACAAATATTTGAATTTTCAACCAATTTATATGCATTAGAGCATGTGCATGTAGTTCAAATGTGAATTATGCACATGAATGCATTGAAAACTCAGTTAATGCATAAAATGTCCAAACGAACCCCGAAAAATCCCAAAACTTAACACAACACTCCTGTTGTTCTATGTTGACACGAGAAAATTTTTGAAAGCAATAAGAGGCAATGGATATCATTTTGTCCCCAAAGGTGGGACGTTCCCTACCGAAACCATCAGGCTTGTTGTGAGAAGCTCTGGTTTGTGAGAAGCATATCCCCAAGCCTGCCGCAAATGGGACAAAAAAATTATCACGGCATGTTGATGACACTCCATGATAGCATGCCAAGTTTCATGAATTTCACACGAGCTTTGGATTTTCTAGAATTTAAAAACTAGGTATCTCAATGTTTGCGGCCGAGTGACGGTGGCAGGGTGTTTGACATTTATTCCCATTTCTTGCATGGGACCTAAGCATGCAACCAACGACACAGATTTGAATTTTCAACTAATTTATATGGATTAGAGCATGTTCCTGTAGTTCAAATTTGGATTATTCACTTGAATGCATAGGAAACTCAGTTAATGTATAAAAATGTCCAAGTGAACCCTGAAAAATCCCAAAAATTTACACAACACTCCTGTTGTTCTATGTTTACACTAGGAAAAAATTGAAATCAAGATGAGGCAACGAATATCGTTTCGTCCAGAAAGGTGAAATGTTCCCTACTAAAACCATCACACTTATTGTGAGAAGCTCTGGTTTGTGAGAAGCTTATGCCCAGATCTGCCCCAAATGGGAAAATTTTTTTACCACGGCATGTTGATGCCGCTCCATGATAGCTTGCCAAGTTTCATCAATATCAGACGACTTTTGGATTTACGAGAATTACAAAAGCAAGTAAGTCGACGTTTGCCGGAGAGCCACGGTGCCGTGGTGTTCGAAATTCATCCCCATTTCTTGCATGGGACATAAGTATAAACCCATGGACACATATATGATTTTATAACCCATGTTGGTGCATCGGAGTATGTGCATGTAGTTTAATTTTGAATTGTGCACCTGAAATGGCTAGAAAACCAATTTCTTCCCCTAATAATAAACCAGCTATTGCTTCTGGTCGTCCGTTAGTAATTTTATAGAAAAGTCCCTCTATTTTTAGTATTCAACCCGCGGTCCTATTTTAAGTGGCCTATCTGAGAAAACATTTCATTTATGCAAAAAAGACCTTGTGATTTGGGGTATTCAGCCCGCGATCCGAGCATGTTCAGAGATAGAAGTTCAGGCCCAACATGGCAATAGTTCATGGTTAAGTTTCACATAGAGGTTCAAGAGAAGCAGAGTAGGATAATAAAGGTTCACATAGATGTCAATTCTGCAATCAATGTCTCCACTGGCTAAATCAATGCAAACAACTTGGTCTGCCTATGATTTTTGCATGAGTTGCTGCTGCAGCATTGCCAGCAGCTTATACAAGGTTACTAATTTAATCTTGGTGTGTACTACTCTTGGTTTCTCTATTCTTCAGTAAATAGCATGACATGGCTTTCACCTTTTAGTACTATTCAGGCCCCACATGAAAATTAGAACTAGAACTGATTTAATTTTGTCTCCCTTTTACAGCCCAACTATAAATTAGAACTAGAACTAGAGGACCGGAGTATGTTCAGAGATAGAAGTTCAGGCCCCACATTACAATAGTTTAGGGTTAAGTTTCCAAATTCAAGCTTTATAGAAAAGCAAATAGGATCAAGAAAAACAGACTAGGATAATAAAGGTCCACATAGATGTCAATTCTGCAATCAATGTCTCCACTGGCTAAATCAATGCGAACAACTTAGTCTGCCTATGATTTTTGCATGAGTTGCTGCTGCTGCATTGTCAGCAGCTTATACATGGTTACTGATTTAATCTTGGTGTGTACTACTCTTGGTTTCTCTGTTTTTCAGTAAATAGCATGACATGGCTTTCACCTTTCAGTACTATTCAGGCCCCACATGAAAATTAGAACTAGAACTAGAACTGATTTAATTTTTCCCCCTTTTACAGCCCAACTGTAAATTAGAACTAGAACTAGAGGACTGGAGTATGTTCAGAGATAGAAGTTCAGGCCCACATGACAATAGTTCAGGGTCAAGTTTCCAAATTTGAGCTTTATAGAAAAGCAAAGAGGATCAAGAGTAACAGAGTATGATAATAAAGGTTCACATAGATGTAGTAATATGTCTCTATATACTAGCTCAACTATGTATCAATGTAGGATAATATAGGTTCACATATATGTAGTAATCTGTCACTATCAGCTAGCTCCAATTGAAAATTTTCTTGGAGCAGTTTCATTTGCAAATAGACCAGCTACACGGGCACACACATACACCCTAATTGAGATATCATATTGCTTACATAATGTGGTTATTCAGGTTATTATGATAAATTATTTGACTTATCATTGTAAGCTGTCAAATCCAATGGGTAAACAGATGGCTAGGCTTCCTTTAGATCCAATGTACTCCAAGGCATTGATAGTGTCTACTGAATTCAAGTGTTTGGAAGGAATGTTGACTGATGTTAGTAGCTACACTTGTCTGCAATGAGATGAAGTACATGAGCAATAAGAAGGATGTGATGATGTACTTATGGGCTACAGAGCAGAACCACATATAGCCGTGTCTCCTTTGCTGCAGCAAGGTCAGGAAGCTCCAGATTCATTGCTTCCTGGTCTTTATTTTGTTGGTAAATAAATTGTACTACAGTGAATAACACAGAATGGATCAGAGGGACTTGAGATTTTCTTATGCCTAGATAAATAACAGAGTTTTTTTCTTTATTTTTATTGGAAAAATTGATAGTTTCCTTGATTTTTTTTTGTTCTAGATTAGTAGTAGAGCAGTGCACTGATATTTGTTTTGTGGTGCAGGAGCTTCAAGACAGAAGGCTTCACTGCAACATATTCGTCTATGAGTTTCTCCCCAAATCTGAAATTATTTGCCATCTAAATTTTAATTCCGTGGAGAAAATCAGAGTATTTATCGACTATATATGCTCTATGGATGTTGACAAATTTGATTGCAGGGGCTAGCAATGCTTCATTTCCTACAACTGTTTCTTGTGTTATTACTTCCACAGTGAGTGACAAGTTTGCAAACTCATATATGCCGAGGTCGGCTGCTAATGGGTTGCAGGTGGCCGGGATTGAGGAAATTATATTAGGAAAGGAGTGCTCCCTCTGTTTTGTGGTTCAGCAACATTCTCTATTAGAATGTACATTATATTTGTTTCCTTCTCTATTGATAATTGTAAGTGAACATTTTCTCTCTTAAAGAATAGAAATCAGGACTGCTGTTTTTTTTCAAAATGAATTTACATTTTTAGAGTATTTAATTCTTTAAAACACTATAAAAGCTCATGTTGAGTGTGTAAATTCCCATCATTTTGTTGGAGGTCTGAAAATTGACATTTTCTTACATTTCCTCATTCTTAATTTCCAGATCTGAACTGTGACCGCTGCTTACCGATTCTCACATCCATTTTTATCTGTTTTACAAGGATGCATCCCTTCTTACATGGGGAAGCAGATAACAAGAACGAATAGAGCAGGATGCCAACCTCCTCCAAGGAAGATAACTATGGTGCATGACCTCAAGCAATTGCCACTTTAGATTGGTAACAATAATTGGAAATCCTATAGATTTCTTTTGTTTTCAATTAGTGGTACTGAAGATTGCTCTTGGCACAAGAATAGTGGAAGGTTACAGGTTCTTAGGGAATGTAGTTCTTTTTATTTCCATCATGTTAGAAGTTGCATGTGTAGAATTAATGAAATCGATGAGGTGTGTCAGTATACATGTACAGGATTTATTGTGTGAGTCTCACATATTGACACATGTATGAATAAGTTTCAGTTTTCGATTGGTGTACTCATCATGGCTATATTCAGTGGCGAAGCCACACTATAGCTGGGTAGTCAAGCGACTACACAGCAATTTGGCAGGTCGGACACTACCCCATCTGTCTACCCCGCCGCTAAAAAACAGGTTATGGAAACTGACTAAGACAACAACATTTGTTATCTATTTTGTGTGTGATTTTGACTGGCCCATATAGCAAAGGAAAGTATACACGGGGCGTCCTAATTATAAGTTCCCTAATTAGCCTAATCCTCATATCCCATGATTACTCTTTCTACTACTACTTCTCTCTTTTTCGCCTTCCCATGTAATCCCTAATGGCCAACGGAGGCACAATGGGGGCACAACGCGGGCAGGTTGGAGCACATCATGCACGGATGCGAATGTTGCACACCAAGCACTGACGCCGCCCTCCACCCGGAATCGCCACCGTGAGCACGGCCGCCTCCTAAGCCAGTCTCCTATGGCGATCGACGAGTGCAGCAGGAGTCTAGGACAAGGTCCTTTTTCTTCTATTTGTATGCTACATCTTCTTCCTCTTCCATTTTTTTCACTTATTAAGAAATTAAGGTCTTATTTTTCATAGTAAAAGGTTTGTTTTGTCACTTGTTAGGCCTTATATTTGGTAATGACACCAATGATAAATGGATAAATTTGTTAATGGGTTGCAACCAGAAATATGTGTAAAATGAAGAACGGTCTTTTCTCTTCCTGTTTATTTGTCCATATTATCCATTTAAAAAGCTTGACAACACAAGGTTTGGATCCTAGCACCGCCACTAGCTATATTGTGGAAGAGTTCTTGCGGGTAGTGTTTGAAAGTAGCATACTTCTGTTCTGTGTAATTGGTACTAGATAAAACAGATGTTCCACGTTCTATAAATTGATAGATAAAATGGATGCAGGTGTGACCTTGGGGAAGGAGCCGGACGACAAATGAAAGACTGAGAGGACCAGGGATTCTTCTTTGCCAGTGGTAAGGTGGAGACGATGCTTAGGAAACATGTTGCTTACATCCTCGCTGCTTTTCTTCTTTCAATTTTAGGTACTTTCCAGCAAACTATATTAGGATAGATAATCAGGAAGATATATAATGCGTCTGTGTATGAATTAATTATTACAATAACCTAGCTATCTTGTTAAGTGAAGGATCGAGGCAAACTTATACTGCATGGATGTTGTGTAGCTGATTTGTTGTGATGTTTCAGGGACACTTTGTTTTTCATTTCTAGGACTTCATGTCAGCTTTGGGCCGTGGCTCCCTCAAATCAAGTGGGATGAACACCTCCTACATGTTAAGATGCTCCTTAATTAATGCTATAATATTATATATGATGACATTAAGGGACATTTTCCACGCATTGCTCCTTCTCTTCATTCGGTTTTAGACTATTAAGTACTACTTTCCAGTAATCAATTTGCCAATCGAACAAAATGTGTCAGAAATTGTTCCTCACTAAACTAGGTGAGTGTTGAAACTTTCATACTGTAAAGACATGTTTCAAACTCTTAGGTTCTAACAATATTTTTTTTTTCACGAGAGAAGTTCTAACAATATTAGTGCCACTGATACAGATAAGAAAAATGATATAGTATATACTTGTCTTGGTTTCAGTTTTTGTTATTCATTATGCGTTAAAACCATTCCGCCCAGCCCCCTCTCCCTCCTTCCCGATCAACCCGCCCCTTTCTGATTAATGTGTGCACCAGAAGGCATCGTTTGCCAGGCACTGGACTAACGCGCCAGCTGCAGTGTCGGGAAAAGGGCATGTCCCTCCGGCCTCTGTGCATGTGCCCTAGGTCGCATAGAACCATCAGCGATGGTGGCAAAGAGAAGTGGCAACATGGATGGGTCGCTAGGGGCATGTGAGGATTATTTCTCCCGTTGCAACGCACGGGCATTTTTACTAGTAATGTATAAAATGTCCAAATGAACCCTAACTAATTCCAATTCTTTTACGACACACATATAGTTGCATGTTCACCGCAGATAAAAGGTCTAGCAATTCAAACACTGTCCATTGATGCTGTGACCCCATTATGTAATTCAAATCAAGATGAAAAATCATGTAGATCCCACAGTGTTTATTTTCACCAACCATGTGAGATGCAGTACAAATTATCCTGGAGCACCGTCGGTGTGTAGTACGCCTATATATGGCTAACGCGAGAAGGTGTGTCGGCTACAATCCACAGCTGGCGTGTCAAGCACACTAGCTCGCTCGCCAAATATCATTTCATTGTTCAATCGTCGCCGGTGAAAGATGGGGATGTGGACCCGTGTCGTGAGGGCAACTTCGGCAGCCCACTTCGACGAGAGCGCGGCCACAGCCGCCATGTGTGTGCTAACAAGGTGCACGAGCGCGGCCGCAATCGATGACCAGCCGGCCAAGGTAGCCCAAATGGCCGCTGTTGCTTCTCAGGTGGCGGCAGCAACATCTGCCTCGGGGATAGCAACTAGCGAGAGCGGCACAACAGCTGTTCATTCTGCAGCGGCAGCCTTAGCCCTGATGGAGGCCGCCCACGACCATGTCGAGGCCGCCCACGCCCAGCTCGTGGTGGTCACTGCACAAATCGAACGAAGCTTCTCCGACAACTATCGGCAACCCACAACCGAAGAGTTGGAAATCGCCGAGAGCGTTCAAGCAGCCGTCTTTTCCTCCGCCGCATACCTTGCAACGACGAAGCCTGTCCAAGGCCAGATCGTGGCCGCCCACGCCTAGCTCATGGCGGCCTTTTCCAAAGAGACGGCGGACGCGGATGGCAAGATGCTTGCTGAGTATGGTGCAATGGATGCCATGGAGCCCCTTCCCCAGGAGACAGTCGGGCGCGAGCTGGACATGGAGGAGGCGGCGGAGATCGACGAGCACCAGCTGTAGTAGTACTCTTTGTTTTGTTTAATTAAGAGCACTAGTCTTTAATTTGTTAGGGTAATGTTTAGACCATCTAGCTTAGTTTAATTGCTGAACTTGCTCAATTAAGAAGTGTGGGTGTGTTGTAGTCTCCTTTCTGTGCCCAAATTATGCAATGACGTGGATGACCACTGTAAACATGGAAATTCGAACCAAAATTTTTGACGTTCAAACTCATCACAAACGGGTTAAGCTATCTAAATCATTTGTGATGTTCACATATCATACACAATTCTGAATAAGGGACCGTGTCTGATGACACTTTGCGCGCCAGTTTTTTCGCTTGAGTGATTCCAAATTTTTCGGTTCAAATTTACCTCCCTGCCCCCTCCCACTTACCAAAAGCCACATTTTCCCTGTTTCCGCTTTCCTTTCCAAGTTGAAACCTTCACTCCTTGCTTGAAGTGTTGCCTCCTCGCCGGTGGCCCTCCTTCACGCTGCTCGGCCTCGTCTATCCAGGCAGGTAATCCACACCCGACCCCCATCCTCCTCCTCCTTCCACATCCCACATGCCGCGACCGCCGGTGCGACACCTTCCACCCAAATCACCGACCCCTCCACCAAATAAGCACCGCCCTAAGCCATTGTGCATGTTGTATAGCCAGGAGCTCAAGGAGCTTTTGGAAGCGGAGAAGCACATCGCGGCCGCACACGTGGATGAGGTCGCGATGGCTATCATTCGTGCCAACCCCCAGATCTTGGAGGAGCACCTTGCCATTTGCTAGCTATGCCGGTTAAGCATGCTCGGTTTACCCGTTGCGTGTGATGCTCCTGCCTTTCCTTAACAAATTCTAGCGAGTTGTGGTATCTAATTTTACCATGCAATCTTTTGCTCTAGTGTATATGTTCTATATGTTGTGCAGTGTGGTGCTCACTTATTAACTATTTGGCTAATTAGTTTTCGTCTTCAGTTAACTATTTGGTTCAATTATGCAAATGTGATGTTCAATTCTTCAGGCTGCAATTTTGTATTGTCTTCCATGTGAGAAATAAATCAAATTTATCTTTACAAAATACATGAGAAACGAATACAATTGCTATGTTTCCAAATTGTCAAGCATGCTTGGATTGGTTATACATTGTGCAATGTGGTGCTCAGTTATCATTTTGGTTCATTTGTGTTGTGGTGTTTAATTAACTGTTTGGTTCAACTCTGCAATGCAATGTTCAATAGTTGTGGGTGCATTCTGTTATTGTATACCATGTGAGAAGTAAATCAAATTTGTTTGTACTAAATACATGATAAACAAATACAATTGCTATATTTCGAAGTTGTTAAGCATGCTTGGTTTGGTTTAACTATTTGATCTTCTATTAGGAGTATGTTATATTTTGCAATGTGGTTCCCAGTTAACGTTTGGTTCATTTGATGTGGTGTTTAGTTAACTGTTTGGTTCAATTCTGCAATGCGATGTTCAATTGATGTGGGTGCATTCTGTTATTATATACCATGTGAGGAATACTTGACAAACAAATACAATTGCTATATTTCCAAGTTGTTAAGCATGCTTGGTTTGGTTAAGTGTCTGATCTTCTATTAGGAGTATGTTATATTGTGCGATGTGGTGCTTAGTTAATGTTTGGTTCATTTGTTGTGGTGTTTAGTTAAGAGCTTGGTTCAATTCTGCAATGCGATGTCCAATTGTCATGGGTAGAATTTTGTATTGTTGTGCATGTGAGGAATAAATTGAATTTGGCTGCACTTAATACATGAGAAACATATACAAGTGCTATATTTCCTAGTTCTTAATCATGCTTGGTTTGGATAAATGGGTTTTCCATGTGGCTTGAATTAATCTAATGAATCTGCAATGTGCTTATTTTTCATCAACATATTTTACTGATAGCATGCGAACCCTTACTTAACATATGACTAACTACCTTATATGTGTTGCAGGAAAACAATGGGAAACACCGAGGTTTACAATCGAGGTTAGCACGTGCATAGTCTGTTTTCTAATAGCACATTATTGTGCAACTGGAGGAACCATTCTAATATTTAGGTTTTTTAAAATTTGGTATTGCACATGCAGGTCCTGCTGTCACAGGTTTTGACCCACTGTTCGACCCTTGTTTTCAGGCCTTTCCAAAGCAGTTCACTGATGATTACCTTTCAAACCACTTCTCTGGTCAGGAGGCGAGGAAGGTTTTCATACGACACCCATGGTTCAATATTGAAGTGTTCCTGAAGAGGACGAAGGATGGACGACCAATCATCCACAGGCATGGGCCTAAAGTTGCAAAGACCCTCAACACGAATGAAGGATCAATATTCGCCTTTTGCTTCAGTAGTTTTCCAGTTGAGATGCATCTGTCTATGTACCATCTATGGTTATTGAGAAAATACTATGGGCGATGACCTCAGGCAACGCACATAGTTTCTACGAATAAACCGTGTTGGATCAATGAACAATCACACACGACCTTCTCTTGAAAACGGTTTGCGTTAGGCCACATTGCGCAAATGTTTACCACATAAAAACTGTGTGTGATGGACAGCCTTTGCCACACAGTTTCTTATACGCATCGTGTGTGATGCATTCAATAAAGCAAATGATAAAATTGTTAATATCATGTGCAATGGCAAAGCTATCACAAATGATTTAACGAGGAAAATTGTGTGTTATGTACCTGTAAATGGAAACGTTTTCCTTGGGGAAACTGTGTGGGATGTACGTACGAACGGAAACGTTTAGCGGGGACTGAATGTGTGGGATGTACGGGCGATCAGAAAAAATTTCGTCTGTATAATTGTATTCTTAGCTCTACTGTACATATTACCATATTTGAGTGCTCGCCGGTCGCACACGACCTCATTTTGCCAACCGTGTGTGTCGGACTCAGGGCTGCGCAAACCCTTGAGAGGTTCGAACACTGAGGTGCGTACGAAGAACTCCTTCTTCCCAACCTGCCGGCCCAACGAATCCACAACCTAGCTTGACGAACCCGAGGGACGAGAGACACAACAGTTTACCCTGGTTCAGGCCACCTTGCGGTGTAATACTCTACTCCAGCTTTGTGGTGGATTGCCTCGAGGGGCTGAGGATGAACTAGTACAGTGGGTGAACAGCCTCAAGAGGTGAGGTGTTCTTGAGCTCGATGAGCTAGTGAGGTGGTCATGGTGGAATGGATCCGATCCCATCTATGATGGTGGCTAAGTCCTATTTATAGTGGCCTTGGTCCTCTTCCCAAATGTAGGCGAGAACGGATCTCACAACGGCCAAATTCAAAGGGAGACAACTAGTATAAGTTATCCTGACAAAAGTAGTCTTCGCTTGCAAAGGCTCTGGTGGTGATGCTGCAGTGGGCTCCGCGATGACCTCCGTCTTGTCGTCCTGGCGGTCTTGGTCTCATTGCACCAATATGGAAACCTTTGCCTAATTCCTCAGGACTCCGCGCATGCGCTTGCCTCTTTAGCACCGAAGGGGGAACTGGTACACTACGCCTGCTGGCGCCCGCGTGGCCTTGGTCATCATGGCTTACGTCATGTGAACCTCACGAGGTGCACCTTGCATTGATATCTCTGCTCCTCAGGAGCCATCCTAGTGAGGCCGCCCCCAGGGAGGTCTTGACGTCGTCCGCCCCGCGAGGCTTGGCCCCTCGTGAGGGTCTTGAGCTGTTGTTGCTGAAACTGGGTCGTACCGGACCACCAATGGAGGCATGCCATGGGCCACAAGCAGGCAAATCTGGGTACCCCCATTCCCAGGATGCCGACAGTAGCCACCGGGCCCAAGGCACGCTCGAACTCGGCTTCGAGGCGAAGCTAAAGGGCAAGTGCAGAGCATCGCGGGCCACAACCGCCTGCGGCTTTGGTCGACGTGTGGCAATTGATTGGACGTGGGCGCTTCCGCTTCCCCATGCTGCCTCGGTAACCACTCGACTTGACGGGCCCCTTCCGCATGTACAGGAAAACCATCATTATGTGCGATCGTGGAGGCTGGCAGTTGGCCTCCTCTTGGCTATAAATGAGGGAGGGGGTGGCCTCCTCTTGGCTATAAATGTACAGGAAAACCATCATTATGTCTTCTCGTAGTCCACTTCTTATTCTTCCTGGTCCCTCCATCTTGCTGACTTGCCGGAGCACCCATGGCGCCGATTAGGAGGTTTTCTACAGCGGAGAAGGGAAAGTCCCCCCTCGAGGAGCCTGAGCTTCTCCCACCGAAGAACTGGTCCCAGCACCCTCATGACGTCGAGGTTAGGAAGGAGGTGACGTGGCCCTAGTATGAGTGTCCACCACCTGGCCTCCCACTCCCTCTGTACGGTCGGGCGCAGGGCTTGGGGGAAGGCGGCAATGCTCTACGCCGTGTGATCCGCGGCCACGGGGATCAGACTGGACAGTGCGACCGTCTGGCTCGCAAACCCATGCCGAATGCTCCTCGCATGAGTTCGTGATGTGGGCGGAGATGCCACCGCGCATGTGGATCCGGTTCCCGCGGTTCTTCACCGAAGAGATGCCAGCGAGGGGGCTGCTCGAGCTGTGGCTGCAGCACACCGGGTGTCGTAGACTGGCCACGGGGGCGAAGGTTGAGGTTGTCTCCCCCGACAAGATCTTCATGACTCGCGGATGGGGCGAGGTCGCCCGCGCCTGCTGCGCGGAGGGGACCCTCACCATCCATTTCAAGTATGACGGTGCCTCCATGCTGTTGTTCAAGGTTTTCTATGATGAAGGCCGTCGCTTGGAGTGCTTCCCCAGAGGAGACCGTCTGCATGGCGAGGCGACGGGCGCAGGGCCTGTCGCCGGTCCTGCCGACAGCTCCTTCAGCAGCAGTAACGACTCCTGGGAGTCCAGCGAGTTTCTGGAGTCAAGCGGCGATAACTACGTGCCCCCGAGCTCTCATCGTGCCCGGATCGCCGCAGAGACCTCTGTTCGGCGCTGACGGTGATCTGGATGGGGTTGGCGTCGGTGGCGGTGCCCGTAGTCAGGGCTCTTTGAAGTTGTTCTCCTTTTGTTCCCTGCTAGGAATCGAAACGAACCCCGTGGGGGTATTTAAAAATCTGCAATGCTTTTGTTCCACCGTATATTGTTCTTAACATGAGATTGCGGCTGCGTGTCTTTCTCTGGCATTACTCCCCCTTTTCATTCTTGCGGTAGCTTTAGCGCTCTACGATGTTAGGTCCCAGTCCCCAGGCAGGCTTCAGTTGTCGCTGGTATGCCAAGTTGCGATGCTGTGGTCAAGTCCAGGAGGTGAGCAGCCCGAGGTCTGGTAAGAGCTCCTGAGATGCGATGCTCAAGAGGTCCCCTTTGGCGTGCAAGCAGCTCCCTGGATGCCAAAAAGGAAAGCAGTACTACCGGCGCAAGTTTATGAGAGTGGAGGACTTTGGACGGAGAGATTCACTTCATTATGAATGGGTGACTTATCTTTTGGCGAGCCTGTGGTGATTCCTTGCACAACACCCGATTCATGTTGTTGTGGCGATGTAACTAGGTAGGGCCACGCTAGTCTCCCCTTTCCACGTTCATCTGAATGCTCTGCGTCCTCAGGTCCCGACCCTCGAGCGAGGCTCAGCCACTGCTGGTATGCCAGGTCGCGATGCCGTGGTCAAGGCCAGGGGTGAGGGTTGGAGAGTCAGTAAGAGCTCCTAAGGCGCGATGCTCAGGAGCCCCCCTTTAACGCGCAAGCGAATCGCGTAAAAAAGGGGGTAGCCGGCGGGTCCGCTCGTAGTTATGCTCCGGAGATTCCTGCGGGTTAGTCTGAGAGGAGAGCATAACCCATAATTGTGTTTGCAGTCATGCCACTGATCTTTCCGCAGGAAGACGAAGGCACTGAGGATCTGGTGAGGTGACGTGCGTGGAGCGGGCCACGAGCCAGAGCTCAATCTCACAGGTTTATTAGCATTGTAGGGACAGACCCGAGCACAAGCACCGTGCCAGCATGTGTAGCCCCCATTGCGGGATGAGCAAGAGGCCGGTCATCAATGCGGGGAGCCGCGGCATCAGGCAAGCAGGTGATAACATAAATCATCTTATGGAAGGAGATAAAGCTAGTTCCGATAGATGTAAGAACGATACATGCCGCAGGGATGGACCCACGTAGCTTGGGGAAGATGCAGCCCGAGGGGCGCCCCCCAACAAGGTAAGTCAAAGACACAAAACAATACATGCTGCAGGGACAGGCCCATGCGACCTGGGGATAATGCAGCCCGAGGGGTGCCCCCAACTGAATAAACTGGAAAATGTCACCTGGCACCGTTGCCGAAGAGATGTCGAAGTAGCTGAAGATCCGCGCTGAGAGGTTGCTCCTCACGAGATGCCAGGGTCCTGAACCTTGGGAGGCTCTGGAGGCTCGGGAGGCTCGTGAAGAACCGTTGCCATCTCCGCCAGGACCGCGTGGTACCTGGCCTCCTAAGCTTCCATGATGCTTCGCATGCGATGCTGGAAGGTGACAACCGCATTCTTCAGGCCAAAAGGCATGCGAACATAGCTGTGAGGTGGGCCATCACACCGACCAGCACGCAAAGGCCTGAAGCGCTCTTGGGATGCGGCACTGTTGAGCCCTGGGATATTGATGGAGACGCGCAGCTCGTTGTCCTCGCCAGGACAACGAGCCGTTCCAGGTGGTAGGCGATGGTCTCCATGCATGGGTCTCGCCTCTTGAAGCTCATCGGTCGTCTTGGCGATGAACTCCTGAGCACTTGGCACCCTATGCCTTGTTCCCTCATGAGGGAAAAGTGCGATGAAGCATGCCTCCATGTGGTGCCCGATCATCTCCCTCGTGGCGTTGGCTAGGTCAGAGGCCCTCCAGAAGAGAGCCCGTGAGCCCAGCCAGAAGAGTGCACCGAGCGCGCCTTCCTATGCGAGGGAGGGAGGTGCCCCACCTATGGGCGCAGGTCCTGAGGTGGTGCCGCTGGAGACTCCGCTCTCCTGAGGCTCTTGGCGGAGCAACTGCTTCGTTTTCTTGGGGACAGCCTAAGGAGGGTAGATGGCGCCTCTGTTGTGTGGGTCTTCAACTGCCACAGCCTGATAGGCGCGCTCAAGGGAGCACACCGTGTCCTTCTCCTCGCAGGCGATCGTGATGATGTCGCGGTTCCCTGGCATGGTGGGTCACTGCCATGAACTTGGCCAGGGCCGGATACCCAAGGATGGCGTCGTATAGGAGGCGGATGTGAGCGATGCCGAAGTTGATGAGCTCGGTGTGGTAGTTGTTGCGCTGGCCGAAGGTGACAGGGAGGTGGATCTGCCCTATCGGGGTGGTGGAGCCGTCGGTCACTCCTAAGAAAGGCTTGGTGGGCTGCAGCTGATCATATGGCACTTGGAGGCGGTCGAATGTCTCAGTGGAAAGAACATTGACCCCGCGCCACCATCGATGAGGGTCTTGGTGACAAGAACATTGCTGATGACGGGCGATCAAAGCATTGGGAGCGCACCGGCAGTCGCCGCGGACTTGAGTTGATCAGACGAGTTGAAGGTGATGGTGCACTTGGACCACCTGAGTGGACGTGTGTCCTCTAGCCTGGGGAGGGCCGCGCTCACCTCACGAGCGAACTGCTTGAAGATGCGGTGGGAGGCTGGGGCCTGAGAGCGTCCCAAGATGCAGGCGATGGCGCGAGGCTCCTAGAAGCCCCCAGCATCCTCGTCCTGGTGGTGGTCTTCATTCCTTCTTGGTGGTGGCGGCAGCGGAGGTAGGCCAGCGTTGCCCTAAGGACGGTCCTCACGAGGCTGGGCTCTCCAGGCACCTTTGTGAGATTGGCCTTGCGAGCGATCCTCACGAGGCTGGTCGTGCCACTCCTGGCAGGGGCCGCGGTCGTCCCAATGTCCTCCACTTTTGCCTCCTCCGCGGCTGTAGCCTCGAGCATTGCGCTCGGGGCGTCGACCGAGGCGCCCATTGCGGATGGCTCTGAACTCCTGACAGTCATTGGTGTTGTGGCTGTGTACATTGTGGAAGACGCAGAAAGGACGGCTACCCTTCAACGACTCCGGGTGGTCGCAGCCGTGCTTCATCTTTGGTTCAGCCGAAAGCATAGCAGCCCCCTTGCGCTTCACGTCCTTGGCCTTGGCCTTCTTGTCTTCTTGGCCGGCCGCTGCGAGCTCAAGGAGGGAGAGGCGCCCCTCCTCAGCTCTCGCGCACTTGGTAGCCATGTTGAACATCTCCAGGGTCGTGCACAGGTCCTCGTCGATGGCGAGCTCCTCCTTCATCTTGACATCGCAGACGCCATTGGAGAACGCCGAGATGATGGATCTTGAGGCGAACGCTGTTGAAGCGCTAGATATATTTCTACAGAGTCTCCCTCGGCTGCTGCTTGATATGCCGCAGGTCGCCCACGGCAGGCGGGCGGTCGCGAGTGCCCTGGAAGTTGGAGACGTAACGCTCACGCATCTCACCCCAGGAGGAGATCTATCCCGTGGACAGATTCAGGAGCCATGAGCGTGCACCATCCTTGAGGGCTATGAGGAACCAGTTCGCGATGACCTTTTCGGCACCGCTGGCCACCTCGATGCTCAGCTCGTAGAGTTGCAGGAACTCCACAGGGTTGGAGGTGCCGTCATAGCGTGGAGGCAGGTCAGACTTGAACTTGCCCGGCCAGACGACGCTGCGTAGCTCAGGGATGAAGGTGCGGCAGCCCGCTGTGGTCACCGGAGCTTGTCATGGAGGTGGAGCCTGATCTTGGTGCTCGTGCGCCACCACTGCAAGCGGTGCGCGGTCTTGATGTGGTGGTGGAGGGAGCGTTGGAGCACCTTCTTGCGGCCGCTGGATCTCCCGATTGCTTTCTTCTTCATGTGCGGGCTCCTGGCACGGTGGGTCACACTGCGGGGCCTCACGTCTTGGGCTGAGGGTGACATCCTGATGGGGATGTAGCGGAGGCGCTCCATTGGCTATGTCGCCCATGGTAGGCGGCAGATGAGGAATCGAGACGGACGGCACAGGCGAGCCCCCAGCCACGCTGACTAGCTCGGTGATGCGGTCCACCCATTCTTAGTAGAGGTCATCAACTGGGCGGTAGCGCAGGAGCTCACGTGCCATGAACAACGCAGCCTATGCATTCTCCAGGCCGTGATGAGCGTGGAACGACGAGCCAGCCGGAGTAAGCGACGGGGTGGCAGTGCGTCCGTCCTGCCACACGAAGGGATGCTGCAACAAAGCCTGCTGCTCGTGCCCGCCGGGCCAGTGACGGCGTTGGCGGCAGGTGATGGAGAACGATGAGGAGGACCGCCGATGGGTGCCGTCTGGGCGACGCGCGTGACGAGAGTGGATCGACGCTTGGCACGGGCTCGGCGAGCATCAGCCATGGTGATGGTGGAGCGGCAGCGAACCGATCGATGGAAGAGAAGCTTCGACGCACCCCTACCTGGTGCGCCAAATGCCGGATTCAAGTCTCCATGGACCCTTGAGAGGTACGAACACTTGGGTGCGTACAAAGCACTCCTTCCCAACCTCCTGGCCCAATGATTCCACAGCCTAGATCGACGAATCCGAGGGACAAGAGACACATCAGTTTACTTTGGTTTGGGCCACCTTGCGGTGTAATACCCTACTCCAGCTTTGTGGTGGATTGCCTCGAGGGGCTGAGGATGAACTAGTACAGTGGGTGAACAGCCTCAGGAGGTGAGGTGTTCTTAAGCCTGATGAGCTAGTGAGGTGGTCAGGGTGGAATGGATCTGATCCCCTCTATGATGGTAACTAAGTTCTACTTATAGTGGCCTTGGTCCTCTTCCCAAATATAGACAGGAAGGGATCCCACAACGGCCAAATTCAAAGGGAGACAAATAGTCCAAGTTATCTTGACAAAAGTAGTATTCACTTGCAAAGGCTCTCGTGGTGACGCTGTTGTTCACTCCACGATGACCTCCGTCCTGTCGTCCTGGCGGTCTTGGTCTCGTTGCACCAATATGGAAACCTTTGCCTAATTCCTTAGGACTCTGCGCCTGTGCTTGCCTCTTTTGCAACAAAGGGGAAACTGGTACACTGCGCCCGCTGGCGCCTGCCTGGCCTTGGTCGTCATGGCGAACGCCATGTGAAACTCATGAGGTGCACCTTGCATTGATATCTTCGCTCCTCGGGAGCTAGCCTAGTGAGGCCGTCCCCCAGGGAGGTCTTGACATCGTCCGCCTAGCGGGGCTTGGCCCCACGCGAGGGTCTTGTGCTGTTGTTGCTGAAACTGGGCCGTATCGGACCACCGATGGAGCCACGGCATGGGCCGCAGGTAGGCAAGTCTGGGTACCCCCGTTCCCAGGATGCCGATAGTGTGTGTCAGGAGGGCATATCCCCGACGGTTTCTGGGTCATGTGGGAAGGACCCCCCTATCATCCACACTCACTTGGCAACGGTTCCAAATGTCATCGCGGAAAGGGGTTAAAAACCGTCTGTATAGCACCGCGCTGCACTAGTGTGAGTCTCATGAATTTAATTTTTCTAAGTTTAGTAGGAAGCATCATATGAAAGAATTGCCTACACTACTTCAAGATGCTGCTAACGTGACACTACGATCAGACACCCTTCCACAAAACTATGTGCGATGCAATAATCGCAAATGGTGATGTAAAAAACTGTCAAAAAGATGTAAAATGTTTGCGATGACGGATGCATCAAACACAGTTCAGAATTTAGTTGCGTGTGCGATGAGGGGCATACAATTCAGTTCAATCAACTGTTTGCGATGAGGCAAAAGAAAAGTAATGGGCAGCCAGATGAAGGTGTGTGTGATATACAGCATGCAGTTCACTTGGATGAACTGTTTGTGATTAGGCAACACAAAAGAAACGTTCAGCCAGATCAAGGTGTATGTGATATACGGCATACGGTTCACTCGGATGAACTGTTTGCGTTGAGCCAAGAGAACAGAAACGGTTCAATTTAACAAGATGTATGTGATACGCGGCAAATAGGTCTATAATCAGAAATGTGTGCGAAGACCGATAATAACACAGACGATTGCTGCTAATAAGACGTGTGTGTTGTGCATTGGGATTGCATACAGAACAACATATACACACACACACACACACTTATAGGGACATGGTTGCATAACCAAATTAAACATCCAATTACATAGTTGGATACTACACACATGACATTTGCACACACACCAAACTAAACTATTACCTAATAATTACATAGGTGGTTGTCGGTGTCAAAACTGGCCGATCTCCGATAGGGGGTCCCGAATTGTGTGTCTGAGGATTGAAGGTAACAGGAGGCAGGGGACATGATGTTTACCCAGGTCCGGGCCCTCTTAACGGATGTAATACCCTACTTCCTGCTTGATTGACTTTTATGAGTATAGGGGTTGCAAGAGTTGATCTACCTCGAGATCGTAATAGCTATATCCTAGATGTCTAGCATGTATGATTATGATTGCCTCTAAGGACTAAACCCTCTGGTTTATATAGACACCGGAGGGGGGCAGGGTTGTACAAAGTCGGTTTACATAAAAAGGAAATTATGCGACTAGCTGTCAAGCTTGCCATCCACGCCAAGGAGAGTGCCAGGGTTGTCATGTGTTTATGCATGACTAAGCCGTGATGCGAAAGAATCACAGAGTCTTTGTATTTTGGTAGTTTATATTGCCGCGAAGGCAGTTCTTCTTTTGTCTGCCGACCAATTATTCCCTTAAGAACGTTAGCTTTCGGCTTCACCCGTCTGTGGTACATGCCCGGATGACTCGGTTGTAACAATCGTAGAGGTACTCCCTTTATGCCCTGGCCGAACGAGCGGGAACGTAGGGCATAAGCACAGGAGCCAGGCAACCCAGCTTGGCAAAAACTTAATTTATAGAGGTGCATATAATGGCGAAGATAGGACGTATATATATATGAGCGGACAACACACACATATATATGGTGCAACATCCAAAATTTTCAATTTGGAATGTTATACATAGGTCATTCATGCATATCATATTTTGTTGCATTTCATTTCGCGATCCTCAAAATTCTAAGCAACTCAAGGACCCTCGGAGAGAGTTGGGGATTTCACCGTTTTCGTATTTGAATTTTATCAAATATCGAAACGAGGATCATTGGTTTTATTATTTACAGTCCAAAATATTTTCATGCTAAAAGATATGAGAGGAGATAATATGACTTCTCCAAAATAAATGAAATATTGGACGAAAAATATTAAAATCAAATATTTGATTTTATTCGGATTTTATTTCTATTTTCTTTGCATAGGAAAAATACGCATTTTTTCAAAATTGCATTTTAGGCCCAAATAAATGTTCACCTTGTCCGACATATTTTTAGAGGTCGGGAAAATTTTATTTCTGGATTTTTGGAGTCTGTTTAGTATTTCTTTTCTTTCTTTTTCTGCACGATGGAATTATTTAAAAAAAAGATTCAACCGACCTACGGGCCGTGTCCGGCCTGGACTCCCCAGGCCAGGCCGCCTTATAAGCTGCCCGAGCCACAGCCCACCCCGCCGCCAGCCCGCCCGCACCTCCCAAACCCTAGCCGCGTGTTGCCCCAGCCGCCGTCTCCACCGCCGACTCCGCCGGAGCCGCCACCGTTTTTTTCCTCGTCGGTTTTTTTCTGGTAAACCCTAGATCTAGATCCAGTTTTATTAAAAAATTTGGTTTATTTCTTTAGATCGGTTTTGGTCAGTTTTTTCGATTTAGTTATTTAGCAGACGTTCGTCCATACATTCGTTTTAATGCACTGTTTTCGCCCGTTAGTCACAGACAACGAACGTTCGTTCGTTAGCCTGTTCGTCAGTTTTTCTTTTTCTCAGGTTTTTCACGATTATTTTTGATCGTGATTTCTGATCCGATTTTCGTTTTAGTTTATCTTTTCGCTCATTTATTGGAATCAGGCGATTCAAGCGCCTAGATCTTCGTCTCAAAACCCTCTTTCCGTTTAACCAACTTGAACAAGATTTTGGTACTGTAAAATTTGACTTTAGTTCAGATTAGTAATTGGATCTGGTTTCTTTTGCAGTTTGAGTTCCGTTGCTCCGTTTGATTTGATTCTTTTTGCAAATCGGAGTTCTTAAGTTGAACTTTCTGGTTAGATATTCTTAGTTGAGTTTTACCCGTGCATATTTGCTTGATTGCTTATGTATGCTATTGTTTGTTTGCGATAGAACACCCGGAGTGCGAAGCGTGCTACTATGAATTTCTAGGTTTTGCGGATCATCAGCAAGGCAAGTAACACAATGATCATACTCTTTTCATACCAAGTTTTTATGCATTAGTTTCAATTACCTATTATATTATCAAACCCTCGGGAGTTACTTCTACGTTATGCCTTTATTGCTATGCTATGCTCGTAGACGTGGATTGGGTTCGAGTGTATCCATGAAAGATGTGAGATTGTTAATTAATGGTTCAACTTAAGGTGGCAACTTTAATACACATCTGGGTGGATTGCTTGTTTGGGCACCTGGAGAATCCAGTGTTGTCCTAAGATATCCCGGAGTACCCGTGTGATCATCCTACGGTCCGCCACCCAGGCTCAATGGGATCATAAGACTATTCATGCTAGAAACTTCCGTGTGCAGCCACAAGACATTATGGGCTCTGGCATAGTATGAGTAGGTTGTGTGACCTATTTCAGTGGTGGGCTAACAGACGTAGAGGGAAAGTAGGTGTAACTATCCACCCAGAGTAAAGAGTTAATGCTTCTGAAAGACTGTGTCTCGGTCATCCATTTCTCAAGCACCATGTAGTGCGAGAAATCCAACGGGGGAGATCGAGTCTTGTGGGGGAAAACTGCGCAAACCTCTGCAGAGTGTACAATGTAATCATGGTTAGCCGTGTCCCCGGTTATGGACATCTTGAGTATCTAGTATTTGGATTATCCTATTGTATCTCATCACCCTAATTTAATTGGATGGGTTAATGAATTACTCTACCTGGGATTGAGTTGGAGGAACCTTCTCAATGATGTTTCAACTACCATGATAGTTAAAATAAAACTTATTCCTTTGTTGTAGGGAAAAATTGGCTTTTCGTAAAAAATATTAACCATACAGCCTCCACCTGCCATATTGCATATAGTGTTAGCATTATTTTGTTCACTGCTATATTGTGTTACATTGCCAGCATATTCCATGTGCTGACCCATTTTTTGGGCTGCAACGTATCATGTTGCAGACTTTTCAGATGAGGAGTAAGGTTTGCTAGGTCGTTCCGCACAGCTCAGCTATGCCGTTGGAGTTGATGGACTCACTTTATCTTCCAAGCCTTCCGCTGTTATCGTATTAGATGGCCTTAAGCCATATTATTGTAATAAGTTATCCTTTGGAGACATTCGATGTAATAATTGTGTGATTGCTACTCTGTTATAAATCCTTCGAGTACTATGTGTGTCAGCATTACTGATCCAGGGATGACACTGAAGCACAGAGACTTGACCGTTTGAGGTTGGGTCGCTACATATGGTGAGCTTTTTGCTCAAAATAATAGTAACCTTCTATTGAAGGAAGCCCCCAGTTATGCTGGGGTGTGTACATTTAAGGATGTATACCCCTCAAGTGTGCGGCTTACCTGAACACACGCTAGAAGTCATAAAAGAAATGAAAAGAAAAATGGAAAAGGGAAAAGGTAAAAGGAGAAAAAAGGTAACTAACAATGTGTCTGTACTTAGGCGTAGAATCTTCGGAGTCTGGCAGCTTTCCATGGCTTCGGCTCTAAGCAATTGTCCGATGCATTGCGAAGGCGGTAGGCTCCTCTAGTGAGAACTTCATCTATAATGAAGGGACCCTCCCATTTGGGCTTGAGCTTGTCCTTTTTCTTCTCTGGTAGGCGTAGAACGAGTTCACCGACATTATAAGTCTTATCCCGCACTTCTCTGCTTTGCTATCTTCGAGCTTGTTGTTGGTAGAATGCGGAATGGGCTTTTGCGACATCGCGCTCCTCCTCCAGGCCATCTAAGTCGTCTTGCCGATCTAGCTCGGCCTCTCTCTCCTCGTACATGTGCACTTGAGGTGAGTCATGAATAATATCACAGGGCAGGACAGCCTCTGCGCCGTACACCATGAAGAATGGTGTGTATCCGGTCATGCGATTGGGTGTGGTCCGAAGCCCCCAGAGTACGGAGTCGAGCTCCTCGACCTAGTGTTTATCTGACTCTTTTAAGGATGACACTAGTCTGGGTTTGATTCCGCTCATTATCAAGCCATTGGCTCGTTCCACTTGACCGTTTGTTTGGGGAGGGGATACACGGAGGCATAATTGAGTTAATACCTAGATTAGCACACCAATTTTTTACCTCGTCAGCTGTAAAGTTAGAGCCATTGTTTGTAATAATGTTGTGTGGGACACCATAATGGTGTACGACGCCGGATATAAAGTCTATCACCGGTCCGGCTTCAGTCGTTTTAACTGGTTTGGCCTCTATCCACTTAGTGAATTTAGCAACCATAACCAACAAATATTTTTTCTTATGGCTTCCCCATTAAAGGGTCCGACCATGTCCAGCCCCCACACCGTGAAAGGCCAAGTAATGGGGATTGTTCGTAGGGCAGTGGGCGGCATATGGCTTTGATTGGCAAAAAGCTGGCATCCGACACAGCGTTGTACAAGGTCTTGCGCGTCTGCTCGGGCCGTGGGCCAAAAGAAACCTGTACGGAAGGCCTTACTTACAAGGGCCCGAGCTGCGACGTGATGACCGCCAAGACCAGCATGTATTTCGGCCAAGAGCTGCCGTCCCTCCTCCTCGGAGATACATATTTGTAGGACTCCAGTAGTGCTTATCTTGTAGAGCTCTCCTTCATGAACCTTGTTGCCTTTCAAACATCGAATGATGCAACGAGCCTCATTCTGGTCCTCAGGGAGCTCCCGCCTATTAAGGTAGGCCAGGAAGGGTTCGGTCCATGGGGCGATTACCGCCATGATTACATAGGTAGAAGGCGTCGGTTCTGTGCCTGAGCCCCCGTTGATGTCCGAATCGTGTTCAGCCTTCGGGGGTGTGATCGGCGCCGGACTGGTATTTCTGCTCTTGTCCTGCCATACCACATATGGCTTAAAGAGCCTTTCCATTAAGGTGTTAGGCGGGACGGGGTCACATTTAGCGCCTATTTGAGCAAGGATGTCCGGTGCTTGGTTACTGTCTCGGGCCACGCTATGAAACTCGAGCCCCTCGAACCAAGATGATATTTTGAGCAATATGTACAGTAGCATGGGTTCGCCGATGTTAGGCACGGCAAGGATTGGGTTGTTTGCTAGCAGAGTTTTTATTTCTTCCAACCCGGCTATTGCCGCGTCCGTCCACTCAAAGTGGTCGGTACGTCAAAGCAGGCGATATAGCGGCCGCGCATTCTCTCCCAATCTGGAGATAAAGAAGCTCAAAGCTGCCACGCACCCAGCTAGTTTTTGGACCTACTTTAGGTCTGTTGGAATTGCTAACTGTGACAAGGCTCGGATTTTTGCCGGGTTTGCTTCGATTCCTCTATTGGAAACAATGAACCCGAGCAGCTTTCCCGCCGGAACGGCGAAAACGCATTTTCCGGATTGAGTCGTATGTCATATGTTCGAAGGTTTTCAAATGTAAGATGTAAGTCGCCCACCAATGATTCGACATGTTTAGTGTTGATGACTACATCATCTACGTATGACTCCATCGTCTTGCCAATTTGGTTTTCCAGGCATGTTCGAATCATGTGTTGGTAGGTGGTGCTTGCATTTTTTAGTCCGGAAGGCATAATGTTGAAGCAGAAAGGCCCGTACGGGGTAATGAATGTCATTGCGGCCTGATCGGATTCCTTCATCTTAATTTGATGGTATCTAGAGTATGCGCCGAGGAAACATAATGAATCGTGTCTTGCGGTTGCATCAATGATATGGTCAATGTAGGGCAGTGGGAAGGGCTCCTTAGGGCAGGCTTTATTGAGGTCTTTAAAATCGACACAAAGGCGCCATGATTTGTCCTTCTTTGGCACCATGACCAGTTATGCTAGCCAATCTGGGTGTTTTATCTCTCGAATAAACCCAGCTTCAAGTAGTTTGGCTAGCTCCTCCCCCATAGCTTGTCGCTTGGGTTCAGAAAATCCCCGCAACGTCTACTTGACTGGCTTGAATCCCTTTATTATGTCGAGGCTATGTTCGGCCAGCCTGCGTGAGATTCCTGGCATATACGAAGGGTGCTAGGCAAAGATGTCCCAATTCTCGCGCAGGAATGCTCTTAGAGTGGCATCGACCATTGGATCCAGCTGTGCTCCAATGGCTGCTATTTTATTAGGATCCGTTGGGTGGACATGGAATTTGACTATTTCGTCTAGTAGCTTGAAAGAAGTGGATTTAGGCATTTTATCAAGAATTACAGAATGGTGAGCTCCTCGGCCACAAGGGACTCGGATAATGCCTCGAGGGCCAGGGACGCGGTTTTGTTTTCGGTGCGGAGTGCTATATCGGGATCACTAGCGATAATGATAACCCCGTTGGGCCCGGGCATTTTGAGCTTCATGTTCCAGTAATGAGGTATAGCTTGAAAGCGTGTGAATGCGTCTCGCCCTAATAGGACGTGATATCCGCTGTTGAAAGGCGCCACTTGGAAAATTAACTCTTCGGACCTGTAGTTCTCAGGCGTGCCGAATACCCCATCAAGTTTAATTTTTCCCGAACATCGCACTTCTCGACTGGGAATAATGCCTCAAAAGGTTGTACTACTCTGCTCGATGCGGCTCTTGTCCATTTGCATTTTGTCGAGCGTGTCCTCATAGATGAGGTTTAATCCGCTGCTACCGTTCATGAGCACTTTAGTCAACCGAAAGCCGTCCATAATTGGGTTTAGAACTAGACCAGCTGGTGCTTGGACTGATCGGGCCCGCGGTTCATTCGTAGGGTTGAAGGTTATCGCCATGTCGTTCCAAGGATTGATTGCAGCCACTTGGTTGACTTCGGCGAGGTTGCGGAGCGCCCTTTTACGCCAATTGTTTAAAGAAAAGGTCTCAAAGATCATAAGCACATTGAGGTCATGATCCTCCGGGGAGCACTTATCTGGGGTAGTGTTGGTGAGGATGGCCTCACCGCTCTTAGCCACTTGCCGGAGTATCCAACATGACTGAAGGCTATGTGTTGGTTCGGATTTTGGCGTCGTGTGTATCTGATAAGGTTTATCGAGCCATTCATCAAGGACAGTTCTATGTCTTGTTAAGGGCTTGATTTTCTTGTCCGTTGAGTGATGATCAGGTGCCCCGTTAGGGTGCATCCTTTTTGCCCGACCGGTGGGTGGCTTAAAAGCTAGTGGTTCCCACCGAGTTGTCTGGGCTTTCCAGGCGCTTTCCATTGCGTAGTACTTCTGTACTATGTGTGCCAAATCTGCAAAGTGTAGTATGCGGCGTCGGTTGAGGGCATTGAGGACCCCCTCGTCCGTACAGTTGCGGCAAAATAATGATACCACATCGTCGTTGCAGCAATCCTTAATATTGTTTAACAAGTAGGAATCTAGCCCAAAAGTGATGGATTGTTTCCAGAGGTTGCTGTCGTACATACATTAAGTCGCATATGTCTGCGGGACCGGAATTGCTTGGAGAGTATTGCTTGTGGTGGGTGTGTGGGCTTAAATCTGAGCCCTGACCCATTGTGGAATCCGGAATTTGAAAGATTTCTGAGGTTACTGGCCCTGGATCCAGAGTGTCCTGGGAATTTTTAGGCTCAATGCCCGGTTCTATGTTCGGAGGGAGAAAGGTCTCTTCTCGAAGATGAGTATCTGGCTCGCAGGGCTCGGAGATCCGAGCATAGTTTGTTCTTAGCATAGAAGGAGAGGTATCCTCAACTTGCTCGTCGACAACTATCACCATGTGAGCGAAAGGTGGGGACCTGATTTCCCTCTGATCGGGTTTAAGCCCAATCAGATCATAATCTATTACGACCCCCAGGGTGGCGATGCGGTCTAGCAGTTCGTTCACAGACAAGATATCTGCCGGATCCATCTTACTGACGTTTTCGGGGTCGATGCGAAGATGATCTTTGGCGATTTGGGAGACCGCCTTAGGCTTAATGGCCAGGCGGACGCCTATAGTGAAACTACCGAGCTGGAGGATCTGCCCAGGAGCTAGGGCCCTTCTAGAGGTGATTTTGTCATTGACGACATGGCGAGCCATCGATCCTTCTATTGAAAACATAGAGGGACTCTCAATGAAAGCACCAATGTCAGTGTCAAAACCGGCCGATCTTGGGTAGGGGTCCCGAACTGTGCGTCTTAGGATCGAAGGTAATAGGATGCAGGGGACATGATGTTTACCCAGGTTCAAGCCCTCTTAATGGAGGTAATACCCTACTTCCTTCTTGATTGACTTTGATGAGTATAGGGTTTACAAGAGTTGATCTACCTCGAGATCGTAATAGCTAAACCCTAGATGTCTAGCCTGTATGATTATGATTGCCTCTGCAGACTAAACCCTCCGGTTTATATAGACACCGGAGGGGGCCAGGGTTGTACAAAGTCGGTTTATAGAGAAAGGAAACTATGCGACTAGCCGTCAAGCTTGCCATCCACGCCAAGGAGAGTCCCATCCGGACACGGGGAAAAGCTTCTTCTTATACCTTCACGACCCATTAGTCTGGGCCATGTCACATAGCCTGACCATTCAAGGACCCCTTAATCCAAGACTCCCTTAGTGGCTAATACACGCATGACATTTCCACACACCATGGTCAACTATATATTACATGCATGATTAACTAGGATAAACGATAATCTGATCATCATCTACTTTTTGGGATGCTTGCCGCTACTGCTCTGCTTGTGGCTCGATCCGACCTTGTCGATCTCGGTAATGAGGCACTTCCCCATGTCAACGCTCTACATGTGCATCTCATAATATGTGTACATGCTCTTGGCCACGAACCTGAGGTGGGGTTCATCCAGTTGCCGCATCCAGGCCCCATGCCAGGATACGGGACGTGTTCTGTTGGCACCCCGCTTCATCTTTTCGTAGTATGGGTCAATGATGGCCAAGGTGAGTTCAACCAGGGAGTCCTTCTTTGTGCTGCCCTAGACCCTGTAGTGCTCACGGATTTCAACAAGGTTCTTGCAGGCCAAGCCCGTAACCCTGAGCGCTTTGACATCGTCGGTGGTTTCCACCATAGCGAACTTGTAGTCAGTGTTGTTGACAAACCTGGTGAAACGGTCGCAAGGCTCTATGGCCATGTAGTAGTGGTAGCTGAGGACATGATGGCGCATGAACAACCGGGTGACGACAACCTTCTGATCTATGTTGGGATGACCGGTGGTGTACTGGAGGTTGATGCCGACCACCTTATACTTGTCTCGAGCAAGCAACTGCTCAACAGTGTTGATGTAGTCGTCCTCCACGGCCGGGCCGATGGTGTACACCACCGAGAGATCCGTCTACCTCACATGGGTCTCCACTTTTTGCTTGCCGAACTCCATTTCAGCGCCGTTTGA
The DNA here is from genome assembly GCF_018294505.1 of Triticum aestivum. Lineage (NCBI taxonomy): Eukaryota > Viridiplantae > Streptophyta > Magnoliopsida > Poales > Poaceae > Triticum > Triticum aestivum. The sequence continues at coordinate 367,782,079 of NC_057797.1, read as the reverse complement.
CATCCCCTCTTTATTTTTCATCGTGGGTGTGCTTGTTGTGTTGTAGCGTGCGATCGAAAGGTTGAAGAGACTAAGGTTGTAATGGCCGTGGGAATTAAAGGGGAAGTCGGAAGGCCTGGAATATCTGCATGCCCGGATGGCAGTTCTAATTTGCAGCGTCTTACTCCATCATGTCGCACGTAAATGCATCGTGTGGCGACGCGCACAGCACAACCGCATGCATATGCCCCCCCGACGTGATCGTGCGCAGGCCCAACTGCTGGCAGAGCATGCACGGAGGGTGCGAGCAGAGCGCTCCGTGGTTGCCTCAACGGTGAGCAATCATATATATGCATATAGAAGTGGAACACGCAAGGAAAAGCCGTCCACAAGCCGAGCGCGTCGACGGGCGCGAGGAGAGCGCGCCACGGCGCCTAACGACGAGCAGACCTTGCCAAGGGACACAAGTAGAGGCCGGCGTAGTGATACATGGCAAATAAGATGAACTGTGCGAGTGATGTCAGAGACATCAAGCACGAATCAGATTAGAGTTGCGAGTGCGATACATGGCATACAGTTGATCCATCCGAGTTGTTTGTGATGGAATAAGCCATGTGTGTTGTGGGCAAATGCTTGTTGGTACATAACCATTTGTGATTGATGAATTCATCATCGATGGATTACCTAGTGTGGTCCGTGTGCGATGTGATATGCTCTGTCTGCAGAACATCTATGCTCTGTGTATAGAAGAACAACATATATATACTTGTAACAGGACATGATTGCAATACCAAATTAAACATCCAATTCAATATAACAAATACCATAAATATTGAAAGGTTCAAATTCAAAGACTAAAATGTCCAAATTCAAGCATTGCAAACCTCGTCATTTCTGCAAAGGGATCAGCCGCTGACAAGTCATGTATGGGTTTGACACAATGACTTCCAATTACTCTGTCATATGCTATTCCAATACGAAGTTTAGATTTTTTGGAGCCTCTTCCATTCTGTAGTACCTGCCGGCTCTGATCAACATACCATTCATCTTTCCTAATTAAATGCATGTTCAACCTCACTACCCTCAGCACCCTTGCTCAGGCAAGAAAGAACCTGGCGAGTGTAATCTTCGGTAAGGTCCCTCGGTTGGAGTTCAAAGCAATATTTGACAGATGCAGATCCAGGCATTCGATGTGATTGTCGTTATCAACATTATCCACCTCTGGGCCTATTATTATCTGCAAAAGAAGAGAACGTGTTAGTGTCTACATGCAGTTTTGAACACTACTACATGCCTATTTGGTTTGTATGATTTGTAAAATGCACCAACATGCCATCTTCGATCCGAGATGATTAAGATGGGCATTTACAATCTAGAAAAATGTAGCCTTCTTCACAAGAGGTTGGATTGGATAAAAATTCCCTAAGAAAACTAGTACAGATGAATCCAAAGGAGAAATGCTTATGGATTGTAACCATATGAATCAAGCAACCAATATGGGGTGGGGTGTATGTCCTGAAATCCTCCTAAATTCCTTCAGAAATCATAGTACATTGTCATTGTAAACTTGGGAAAAGGTGCGAAATTTGAACTCCCTTATGGTTAACGTTTAACAGGAAAGGAACATCACCTCGATATACACCTTCTTCAGGCATGGAAAGCACCTCAGGCAACTGACAACTTGGTCTAGGTTTGGCCCGACAGTTTCTAGTGCCAACACCTTAACTGTGCCCAGAATCTGGGTGAAGCTTTGCTGGATGACATACCAACATACATCTTCAAAACTAGAAATAATTTTGATATCAAGAAGGATAGGTATAAGACGACTATTGTACGTAAAAGTTGTAGTATTTGACAGACGAGTAGCCCACCGCTGTCAATTTCAGCATAGAAATGACATTGATTCTTGATGGACCTTGTTGATCAACTATAAGTAGTCTCTCAAGTGAAGGTGTGTCCTGACCATATTGTGGTCCACCTTTTGTGAACTCTCGTTGTAGCACGAGCAACACACATAAATAGTCCGAAGTGTCCTGGAGGTGATGTGGAAGGTACTCGACCAATTCATCGCCTGAAGATGAAGGAGCTCAAGTGTAGTACAGCCGTGGAGCAGGAGCTCCAAATCATCCTTTGGGATGTAGATGGCGATGAGCTCGAGGTGCTTCAGTTGTGGTAGAAAAAGAGTGGGCGCATCATTAAGGGGGATGGTAGTTCATGAACTTGTCGAGGTGCAGCGTGGGCACGAAGCGGAGCACGGACGTTGGCAGCGAGTGCATATTCCCATCATTAAAACTGAGCTCCTTGAGCTGATCTATAGCGGGGGATCGGAACCACTCGTCAAGCTTGGCTCGGTCCTTGCTATTGGAACGGAACTTGCCTGTGATAAGGCCTCTGATTAGGCCATGGTGACTGCCGAGGATCTAGGAGAACGCATCCAAGCTTTTGTGATAGCCATGGCAATGCTTGGCGGGGTCGAGGAGGTCGACAGGGGTGAGGAGCCATAGAGGCGCCAGCGCCGGGAAAGGGCAGTTGTCCTTGCCTCACATTTGATTGGGAGGAGGGATATGATGACTGTCAACATATCATCGGGGAGGTTACCGATGAAGTCTAGGATTCCTGGAGTCGCTTGCGGTTCTTTGTCGACCCGCCTCCGCTTGTTGGCTCTCCACCTCATTGGCGGTGACGGAAACATCTATCTCCATATTCACGCCGTTCTCCGGTGCTTCAGCAGCCCCAGCGTCGCCAGTCCCTCCGATGGGGCGCTTCGGCGGCATCCTCATACACCAACGACTTTGAGGACTAAGAGCGATGTCGAGGATGTGGGTGGAGAGAGAGGATTGTGTGTGTGGCGAGGATGGGGGATGCCAACTTTGAGAATTGAGAGAGGTGTTGAAGATGCGGGCGGAGAGAGAGGATTGTGTGTGTGGTGAGGATGGGGGGTGTCGGTTTTGAGGACTAAGAGCGGCGTCGAGGATGTCGGCGGAGAGACATGATTGTGTGTGTGGCAAGGATGGGGGTGCGGCCGCTCGGGCGCGCCATTAATACAGACCAATGGGAGCGAGGTGAGTGCTGATCAAAGGGTGTCTCGCTTCCCATTGAGCCTGCGTAGCGGACTTCTGGCATTCCTATACCATCGTCTCAAGGAGCAAGGTGGGCGCGCCATTAATATGGAGCAGTGGGAGCGAGGTAAGCGGCGGTCAAAGGGCTGGCTCGCCTCCCGGTGAGCCTGCGCGGCGGACTACTGGCACGCCTACCGTCATTTCACACAGCTACTAGCACGTGTCAGCCTCACGTCTCGTCAACTCATGCATGCTCGTATGGCACACGGGACGCGTGTGCGGCACGTATTATATTGATTTTTCCTTTTTGATGATTAATTCTATCGCTTTATTGCTTAACCAAAGCACGACACTTACATTGTTGGCTAGCGCACACGGTTCGAATAATGAGTTTGTTTGCGATATTGGTTGATAATTATTTATAATTTCCTGTATGTAAGAAGATTGTATATAAACTCATCTCAAATTTGAAAAAAATCGTAGTCTATTGGTTTCCATATGACACCACGATAAGCTTCATGAATTTCAACTTAGTTTTGGAATTATTGGATTTTAAAATCAAGATTCTAGATGTTAGAAATTTCTTGCATGGGGACTAAACATGCACCCAGGGACACGTACACATATGATTTTGTAATCCATTTTCATGCACTATCACGGGTGTCATGTAGATCAAATTTGATTTTGCAAAATTAAATCCCTGGGAAATTAATCAATGTATAAAAAACAAATAGATGTTATCTATTTTTTCAATTTTCAACACCAATAAACTCCCTTGGTCGCACGTTTGCCGCAGAAAAACTTTGACATGCATCTTTGGGCCACATGCACGTGGTGGTCCTAGGACACTCACTCGCGTGGGCCCGCGAGGTCGCCGTCGAATACTATGACATGCGGTGAGAGTGGTTAATTTGACCAACAAGGATGGTCATTTTTTTGGTTTTTGTTATACATACGTAGGAATATATATATAGTATGTGTTGAAGAGGGTGACCGGGGGCAATACTACACATCATATAGGACACTCACTCGCATGTGATGCTTGCATCCGTGGGCCCGCGAGGTTGTCCTCCATCACTTTGACCCAGCAAGGAGGTTTCTTTTTGGGTTGTGTTGCGATTGGAGTATATAGTACGTGTCGAAGAGAGGAGGAGGGGTCAGGGCAGCACATATATACTACACACACGTCATGAATCGATCTTGCTTCGTGTGGGGACTTTTCGGTTTCCGAGGCAGGTGCCACAAAGAAGTTGTGCATATTGGGTATTAAAAACATCACCAACACATTGGGCCACGTGCATACGATGGTTTTCAATCATTCACCTACGAATCTTCCCTCCATGGGCCCGCGATGTCGTCGTCCATCTAATATATGACACAACAAGAAATATAATTTGATGAACAAGGATGATTATTTTCATGTTGTACGTGTTACGGTACGTAAGTAGGAATATATATTACGTGTCAAAGAGGGGAGGGGGCAACATATACATATATATACACACACACACAGTACGCGTCATGAACCTCGGTTCGTCTATGGGGGACTTAAAGGTTTCTGAGGCAGGTGCGACATCAAAGTTCTGCATTTATATTAGGTATTCAAACATCACATCCACACATCTCCATACATATGTGTTTGGCCCACAAGCAAGCGATGGAGGTTGTCCTCTAGCACTCACTCACGGGGTTATTGGCGAGATCCTTCGTTCATCTCTATGTGCCCGCTTGGTCAATCACTTCAACCAACAGTGATAGAGGTTAATTTCACTTATAATTAGGAGGGGATTAAATTTTGGTTCATCTTATACGGTTCGGTACATGCAACTATACTTCGCGCGCATGTGTACGCACGAATCCCTCCCACCGGGTCGAAGTGGTGGGGGGGACGGAGCACGCGAAGCATCATGAACCAGATTTTTGTGGGGACTATGCGTTTTTCGACGCATGCATGCACCACAGCAAAATGTTGTGCTTTTGGTATTGAAATATATATGCATGCATCACGCATGTCCATACATATGTTCGGGGCACATACATGCAGTGGTTGGCTTTGGACACTCTCCCTCGCTTGGTTATCATCGATGGCCTATATATTCGTTGGCCTGTGTGGACGTCTCCATCACTTTGACAAACAACGCGAGAGAGGTTACCATGGTGGATTCTTCTTCTCTTGGATCGCGTAACCGTATAGTCGTACGTCGATCATGGTGAGATTTGAGACCTAAGTTTGAGGTCTTGCATACACATGAATCAAAGTTGTGCATTGGGTATATTCAAACACCACATGACACTTCATACATATGTTTGGGCCAGACATGCATGCAGTGGTTATCTTCAGGCACTCCCTCGTGTGGTAATCGGCGACAAGCTAGCCTATTTTGTGGGGCCGCGTGTGGAACGTCAATGCATGACTTTGACCCAAAAAAAGAGAGGTTATACCACCAAGGTGGTGATTCTTCTTGGTCGGTCTTAATTACAATATACGCCTTTGTGAGATGCCTCCTCCCACCGACTCAATGTGTGTGGGGGGGGGGGGCACAGTACTACTTCATACTAGATGAACCTCCATGGGGTTGGGGATGCCCGGTTAATTTGCGATGCACATGCGCCACATCAAATTTGTGATTTGGTTATTTAAATATCACAGCACATCGTTTTCACACACACACAAACACACACACACACACACACACACACACATCGGACCACCAGCAGGTGTGGTTTCTAAGTGGTGTCACCCATCTAACACCAGAAGAACACATCTATGGGCCCACACACGGTCCACATTTGTTCGGAAGCAAATGGGGGCGGGGGTTGATGTACTTCTTTCGGTTTTGTGTTATGGTACGATGAGATGTCAGACCTAGCTATTTGGGGGCATGCGTTCCTAGCTAGGATTTCCCTCCCAGCAACATGAAGTGTGTTTGTTTTTTGGGGGGGGGGGGTAGCAATAATAACATGTGCTTTGTGCGACAGGTGTCACATCAAAGTTGTGCATTGGGTATTTGAACATAAAACCACCCTTTTCATACATATATTTGGTCCACATACAAGTGTGTTCATGTTCTGACCTTTGCTGTGTTTTTTGGGCCAAATTTATAAACAACAGACGAGTCAGATGCAGCAACCGTGTGCGATCGGGTACGAAATAGACACGGTTCCCTAGGACTACCCGCGTGCCGTGCCCCTGCCCCTGTCACCCACATGATCATAGTAGATTGGGCTCCATGAGGCTTCCCTCCCCCTCTCAAAAATATCTACTCCTGCGTAATCTTGAAAATATCTACTAGCATCCACATAGATGGTTTTTTGTTTGATAGCACACTATTAGTATGTCTGGACCGTGTGTGATGTGTGTTACTTCCAACTACTTTAATCAGTAGATCCAAATTTTCAGTGGCCCCAACATTTTACTCCCGCTCTGCTCTGCTTCAATCCCTTGATCCAAATTTTCGGTAGCCTCGCCATTTTACTCCCGCCTAGTAAAATTGTCAGCACCAGCGGCATTTCCTCAAACACCACCTTGGACCCCTCCACACACACACACACACACACACACACACACACACACCAAATCCTTCGCTCACTCCAAATCCCCTACTCACACACATACACAACACCCCTCCCTCGCTCCAAACCTAGCTAGGTCACCATCGCCGTCGCCACCGCGCCGCCTCCATCGTCAACCTTTGTCAGTCTGCCCATGCAATTTACCCATCGATATACATACCCTCGCTGCCCTGAGTTTCTTAGATGACGCCTACGAAATGCCCCCTTTCCCAGAGATCCCCATCCCCACCCCCACTCCAGAGCGTCGCAGCCTATGCCGGGCTATGCTTCCCAGAGAGCTCGATGAGCGGATGGCCCAAAAGAGCTTTACGGTAGCCTCTTTGCCCGACGTCGGCAAGGTGGCCACCAAGGAAGCTAACGATGATGATTTGACCTGGATTAAGCCTTTCAATCAGGGGGCTAGAGTATTCTGGCATGTCGTGGATGTCGGCTATGACATCGAGGTCGTCGACACCGACGACTTGATGCGGGTTATGTCACAGGTTAAGTTGCCCACCCCCAACTCTTCAGGTTCGACAACCGTCCATCTCATCGATGGCCCTGTGTAACATCCCAAATTTTCAATTTGGAATGTTATACATTAGATCATCAATGCATATCATATTTTTTTTGCTTTTGGTTTGATCCTATAAATTTCTACGGAACTCAAGGACCCACAGAGAGAGTTGGGCAATTCATAATTTTCATATTTGAGTTTTCTCAAATTTTGAAAGATAGGATCATTTGATTTTAATTATTGTATCGTCAATTATTTCTATTACAAAAGTATGAGAGAGGGAATAAAATGAATTTCCCAAAATAAAGAAATATTGAGGATTTAATAATAAAATCAAACAAGATTTTATTTCGGAGTTTTTCGGTATTTTATTTGAATTTAGGAAAAATGTGCGTTTTTCAAAATTGCATTTAGGCACAAATAAATGTTCACCTTGTGAGGCTTGATTTTAGAAGCCCGGGAAAATTTATTTCGGGATTTTTGGAGTCCATTTAGTATTTCTTTTATTTGTTTTTCTGCGCAGAATAATTTAAAAAAAACGCGAACCGACTTCGGGCCGTACCCGAGCAGGACACCGCCCGGGGGCATCCTTTAAATAGCGCCACCCCGAGCCACCCCAGCCCACCGCGCCCGAAACCGCCACCGCCACCGCCGCCGCCCGCTGCCGGAGCCGCCGCCGCCCGCCGCCCCAGGTCAACCTCGTTTTCGCCACCGTTTTTTTAAAGTCGCGGTTAAAAAAAGTCGCGGTTTTATTTTTTTGTTTCGGTTTTTTTAATAGATTGATTTTTCCGATTTATTTAATTAGCGAGCGTTCATCCGTTCGTTTGTTCTAGCGAACGTTTGTCGTGTTTCTTTTTCTCGAATTAAATCCGCGATTTTTTCTGATCGCGATTCCTGATCCGATTTTCGTTTTAGTATAAATTTTCGCTCGGTTATCGGAATCAGGCGATTCAAGCGCCTGGAGTGTCGTCTCGAAACCCTCTAACCGTTTAACCAACTTAAACATGTTTTTCCACTGTAAAAATTGCCCTAGATCCAGAATAGTAAAGGAAGCCTGTTTCTTTTGCCGTTTGACTTTCGTTGCTTCGTTTGATTTGATTCTTTTTGCTAACCGGAGTTCTTAAGTTGAACTTTCTGGTTAGATCTCTTATTCGAGCTTTACCTGTGCATTAGATGAATACTTATTGTATGCTTGTTTGTTTGTCTGTGATAGAATACTTGGAGTGCGCCGCCTGTTACTTCGAATCGCTAGGTTTCGCGGATCATCAGCAAGGCAAGTAACACTTTGATCATACCTCCTACTACCCAGTTTTATTGCATTAGATCAATCCTCAAACATTGCCTGATTAGGATCTAATTAAATTGTGGGATGGGAAGTAGTTGAGGTAGTACCTATTACCTGTTATATTATCAAACCTTTGGGAGTTACTTCTACGTTTGCTTACTATTGCCATGCTATGCTAGTAGACATGGAATTGGGTGGGTGATATCCATGATAGATGTGAGTTTGTTAATTAATGGTTTATCTAAGGTGGCAACTTAAACACACATCTGGGTGGATTGAGGTACCTGGGTATTCTAGGATTGCCTATTTTTCTTTATGGACCACCACCCAGGCTCAAAGGGATCATGAGATTTTTCATACTAGAAACTTCCGTGTGCAGCCACAAGCTATTATGGGCTCTAGCATAGTTGATTAAGTCGTGCAAACTCTTACAGGGTATACTAGAAGATGTAGGGGAAGGTAGGTGTAACAGTCTATCCATCGTAAGGTGCTAGCGCTTCTGAAAGACTATGTCTCGGTCATCCGTTTATCAAACACCATGTAGTGCGAGAAATCCAACGAAGGCGATCGAGTCTTGTGGGGAAAAGTGCGCAAACCTCTGCAGAGTGTATAAACTAACCATGGTTAGCCATGTCCCTAGTTATGGACATCTTGAGTATCTAGTACTTGGATTATCATGTGAATCTCAACATGCTACTCTAAAATTAATTTTGTTGGGTTTTGTTTAATGATGATGCTTAATTGGGATTGAGAATGCTGTCAACCATTCTCAATGTTTAACAACTACCATGATAGTTAAATAAAAGTTTATTCCTTTGTAGTAGGGGAAAATTGGCTTTACGCAAAACTGTAACCATAGAGCTTTCCACCAGCCAAATATGCATATAGTATAGTTGTTGCATTCCATTATTCTCTATGTGTTACCTTGCCAGCATATTCCATGTGCTGACCCGTTTTCGGGCTGCAATGTTAATGTTGTAGACTTTTCAAACAACGATTAAGGAGTTTTTAGGTCATGGTTCTATACTCAGTGATGCTGTTGGAGTTGATGGACTCACTTATCTTCCAAGCCTTCCGTTGTTATCGTTATTAGATGGCCTTAAGCCATATTTATTGTAATAAGTTCTCTTTTGAGACACTCAATGTAATAAGTGTGTGATTGCTACTCTGTTATAAATCCTCCAAGTACTATGTGGTGTCAGCATTACTGATCCAGGGATGACACCTGAGCATAGAGATCAGACCATTTGAGGTCTGGTCGCTACAGAGATGGTATCAGAGCACACACTGACTGTAAGACACGACCACTAAGCTAAAGACCTATAACACTATTCACTCTCTTCTCTTCTGACCTCTCATCTTTTCTATTCTTTAGGATGGCGGATGCAAGGAACAAGTTCACACAACTGGATGAAGATACACCCTTTGGACGCTACTTGAAGGAAGTCACTAGATACCAGAATATAGGAGTACCAAGCTTCACCGGAACCTACAATGCCACTTTACCTGAAGAAGAGCGATGGATGATTCAAGTTCAAGTTCCAGGAAGGACGTTCATGCCAGTCACTGAGCCCATAGAGTTTTCTTTTGATGCACTAACTTGGAGTCTAGGAAAGAGCATGGCAGTTCACATCGCCATGGGATGCATTGGAGAAGTCTACCGCAATGATCTCAAGGATACTATATACCAGATTTGTGGGTGCTGAGATGAGCACTGGGAGATGATCAGCACCAGAAAGGATAGATCAATTGCAGCTTTTATCCAGGAATTAAACCAGCACATTTGACAATAGGAGAACCAGATGTGCGCCGACATGATAGACCTAAAGAAGGCAAGGACAAGAATCAAGGAACTAGAGGAAGAACTCAAGGCTACACGTGAAGATTATGAAGAGGAAATAGAAGTATTAGTGGAGAAGAATGACGATCTGATCAAGAAGATCGGAATATTTATGGGAGGACCTACACCAGTAGAAGAAGACGAAGAACCCAAGGAGATTCGCCTGGAAGACTACATCATCATCGACGACACCGACTCGGACCCAGATGATAGCGATGATGACTATGTTGATGAAGCCGGAGCAGATATCATGGAGTCTGCAACCGAAGAATATTTCTAGTAGACCACCTCATCAGTAGTAGTAGTCCACCATGTAAATACAGTAGTGCGAGCACTTTTGTGATAGTTAGATCGATTGTATGCCCTTGTTTGATTGAATGAAGTGAATTGTTTGCTTTTGCCTCATGTGCATATGGGTTGTGTTTTCTCTTTAGACCCCCTCTATTCTTAAATCTCATCTTTTCTAAAACCTCAGATGCCTCCGAGACGTGACCCCAGATTTACCTTCCCACCGGAGCTCACCTAGTTGATCCAGCAGCAGACCACATTGATGTAGTTCCTAGTCCAGAATCAGAATCGGGGGAACAACAACAACAACCCACCACCACCACCACCACCTGTTGATCACTTAGCCCATTTTCTTAGGCTGAATCCGCCGGTGTTTTCCAGTAGCACCGAGCCGATAGTAGCAGATGATTGGCTCCGCAAGACAGCTAGGGAGTTGACCACAGCAGGGTGCATAGATGCGGAGAAGGTGAAGTTTGCCGCACATCAGCTTGAAGGACCCGCAACATCATGGTGGGAGAATTTCACAGCCACTTTACCGGTCGACACTGTCACATGGGACCAGTTTCAGCGGGCTTTTCGAACTGCCCATGTTTCAGCAGGAGCTATGGCCATGAAGAAGCGAGAGTTTCGCAACTTGCGCCAAGGAGGACGGACAGTTGGCCAGTATGTGGAGGACTTTAGTAAATTAGCACGTTATGCCCAGATGACGCTGCTACAGATGCAGCTAAGCAGGAGAAGTTTCTGGAAGGACTGAATGATGAGTTGAGCATGCAGTTGATGGTAGAAACCTTCAACAACTACCAGGAGTTGGTAGATCGTGCTCTTATGATTGAAGGCAAGCAGCAGCAAATTGAGAACCGCAAGAGGAATTATGGACAAGGGAAGTACAATTCAGGAGCTCAGCAGAAGCCTCGTCTTACCCCTAGATCGGGAAGACATTTTCAGCATACCCATGGAGGAGGTAGCTCGCACAATCACAATGGCACCAAGAATGGTAATGGCAATGGAGGAAGCAACGGCCAGAACCGTACCAACCCATCAACCCCAGCCAAGAAAGACCTGAGCCAAGTCACTTGCTTTAAGTGTCAGAAGACCGGACATTATGCCAATGAATGTCCTAAAGGCCAAAATGGCAATGGAAGCTTTGGGAAGAAGCCGAACCCTTTCAACAGGGGACAGGTGAACCACGTTAATGTGGAGGAGGTTGAAGAGCAGCCGGATGCCGCAATCGGTAAGTTTTTGGTTAAGTCATTTACTGCACTCGTTCTTTTTGATATTGGTGCATCGCATTCATACATATCATGGGGATTTGTGGGCAAGTATAACCTGCCCACTAAGGTTCTTAGAACACCTACGCTAGTAAGCTCACCAGGAGCGGAGTATATGGCTAGTCAAGGATGTTTCCAAGTGCCATTAAGTATAGGTAGGCATGTGTTTCCCTCGGATTTAATCATTTTGGAATCACAAGGGTTGGATGTAATTCTGGGTATGGATTAACTATCGATGTATGGGGGAAACATCGATTGCGCCAGTAAGACAATTCTGCTTACTACCCCAGAAGGGAGAAGGATCAAGTATGTATCCGACATGTGCCAAAAGGGACTCAAGTAAATTGTTTAACAGGAGTTGTGCAGGAGGAAGTACCAGTGGTAAGGGATTGCCCTGAAGTATTTCCAAAAGAGTTGCCATGCATGCCACCGGATAGAGATATTGAGTTTTTGATTGAGCTATTGCCAGGCACAGGGCCAATATCAAAGAGACCATACAGGATGCCTGCAAAGGATTTGGTGGAGATTAAGAAGCAGATTAAGGAGTTACTGAATAAAGGATATATTCGCCCAAGTTTGTCGCCTTGGGGATCACCAGTACTTCTAGTGGAGAAGAAGGATGGATCGTTAAGGATGGTTGTTGATTATCGTGGGTTGAATGAAGTAACCATCAAGAACAAGTACCCACTACCAATGATCAATGATCTGTTTGATCGATTGCAAGGAGCTAAGGTATTTTTCAAGATCGATCTGTGATTAGGATACCACCAGTTGAAGATTCGAGAACAGGATATACCTAAGACAGCTTTTACCACCAGGTATGGGCTGTACGAGTATACCGTTATGTCATTTGGTCTGACTAACGCACCTTCCTATTTTATGAACATGATGAACAAAGTGTTTATGGAGTTTTTGGATAAGTTCGTCGTGGTGTTCATTGATGATATCCTGGTTTACTCGAAGAATGAAGAGGAGCATAAGGAACATTTGTGATTGGTACTTGAGAAGCTCAAAGAACATCAGTTGTATGCCAAGTTCAGCAAATGTGAGTTTTGGTTAAAGGAAGTAGGATTCCTTGGACACGTTATATCTGGAGAAGGTATATCAGTAGATCCCACTAAAGTTGATATAGTGACCAAGTGGGAAGCACCAACCACAGTTGGAGAGATCCGGAGTTTTCTTGGACTCGCAGGATACTACCGGAGATTCATTGAGAATTTCTCCAAGATTGCAAAACCTATGACGGAGTTGTTAAAGAAGGATACCAAGTTCATATGGACTGTGGAGTGTGAGGCTAGTTTCCAGGAGTTGAAGAAACACTTGGTTACTTCACCAATATTGATTTTTCCAGACCAGACCAAGGATTGAGGTGTATTGTGACGCTTCACGTCGAGGACATGGAGCAGTGCTTATGCAGGAAGGGAGAGTTGTTTCATATGCCTCAAGACAGCTTAAGCCCCATGAGTTGAATTATGCTACGCATGATTTGGAGTTAGCAGCCGTGGTGCATGCACTGAAGACTTGGAGACATTTTCTGATTGGAAACCATTGCAAGGTGTACACGGATCATAAGAGTTTGAAATACATTTTCACGCAGAAGGTGTTAAGCCTCAGACAAAGGAGATGGTTGGAGCTCATCAAGGAGTATGATATGAGATTGCATTACCATCCCGGAAAGGCTAATGTAGTAGCTGACGCATTGAGCCGTAAGAGCCATGTCAATACATTAATGACGGGAGAAATACCAAGGGAGTTAGCCGAAAATCTTGGAGAGTTATGTTTGGAAATAGTTCTGAGAGGCTATGTAGCAGCATTGGAGATTCAGTCAACTTTGATGGATAGAATCAGAGAAGCTCAAAAGACTGACAAGGAGATTGCCTCTATAAAGGAGAAAATAAGCGAGGGAAACGCTAAAGGACTTCGTGAGGATGAGCATGACACCCCATGGTTTGAAGACCGTGTTTATGTGCTCAATAACCCGGAGATCAGAAAGTTGATTCTGCAAGAGGCACACGATTCACCATATTCGATTCACCCAGGAAATACCAAGATGTATTTGGATTTGAAGGATATTTTCTGGTGGGCCGGAATGAAGAAAGATATTGCGGAGTATGTAGTAGTTTGTGATGTATGTCAGAGAGTAAAGGCAGAGCATCAGAAGCCAGCAGGATTGCTACAACCATTGCCGATACCCGAATGGAAGTGGGATAAGTTAGGCATGGATTTTATCACGGGATTACCCAGGACTCGTTCAGGCTATGACTCGATTTGGGTTGTAGTTGATGGGTTGACGAAAGTAGCTCATTTCATCCCGGTAAAGACAACTTATACCAGTGCTAAGTTGGCAAACATATACATGACCAGGATTGTATGCTTACATGGAGTTCCAAGGAGCATTGTATCGGATAGAGGAACCCAGTTTACCTCAAAGTTCTGGAATCGGTTGCATGAAACTTTGGGTACCAGGCTAGAGTTCAGCACAACTTTTCTTCCAAAGACCGATGGACAGACCGAGAGAGTCAATCAGATTTTGCAGGACATGCTGAGAGCTTGTGCGCTAGATTATGGATCTAGTTGGGATGACAATTTGCCATATGCAGAATTCTCTTACAACAACTGTTATCAATCCAGTTTAAAGATGGCCCCTTTCGAAGCCTTGTACGGAAGAAGGTGCCGAACACCGTTGTCATGGGATGAAGTTGGAGACCGCCAGTTGTTTGGACCTGATTTGATTAAGGAGTCTGAACAGAAGGTTAAATTAATTCGCGATAGGCTCAAGGTAGCTCAATCCAGGCAAAAGAGTTATGCAGATTCTAAGCGCAAGGAGACAGTTTACGAAGTCGGAGACCGAGTTTATCTTCGAGTATCCCCACTTCGGGGAACAAAGCGCTTTGGTGTTAAGGGAAAGTTAGCGCCAGGATTTGTAGGACCATACCGAGTATTGGAACGTATGGGAGAAGTGGCCTACAAGTTGGAATTACCTGAAGGATTGTCAGGAGTTCATGATGTGTTCAACGTTTCTCAGTTGAAGAAGTGTCACGCGGAGATGGCTGACATACCCTTGAGAGACACAGTGCCATTGGAAGCAATTCGGTTGGACAGTGATTTGACCTATGAGGAGAAACCTGTTAAGATTCTCGAGTTTGCCAGCCGAGTCACCCGCAGCAAGGTTATCAAGTTTTGTAAGGTTTAGTGGAGCCACCACACGGAGGATGAAGCCACCTGGGAGCGAGAGGAAGATTTGCTCAAGGACCACCCTCACCTATTTTCTAGCCAACCCGAATCTCGAGGGCGATATTCATCTTAAGGGGGGTAGATTTGTAACATCCCAAATTTTCAATTTGGAATGTTATACATTAGATCATCAATGCATATCATATTTTATTTGCTTTTTGTTTGATCCTAGAAATTTCTACGCAACTCAAGGTCCCACAAAGAGAGTTGGGGAATTCATTATTTTCATATTTGAGTTTTCTCAAATTTTGAAAGATAGGATCATTCGATTTTAATTATTTTATCGTCAATTATTTCTATTACAAAAATATGAGAGAGGGAATAAAATGACTTTCCCAAAATAAAGAAATATTGAGGATTTAATAATAAAATCAAACAAGATTTTATTTCAGAGTTTTTCGGTATTTTATTTGAACTTAGGAAAAATGTGCGTTTTTCAAAGTTGCATTTAGGCCCCAAATAAATGTTCACCTTGTGCGGCTTCATTTTAGAAGCTCGGAAAAATTTATTTCGGGATTTTTGGAGTCCGTTTAGTATTTCTTTTATTTGTTTTTCTGCGCGGAATAATTAAAAAAAACGCGAACCGACTTCGGGCCGTACCGGAGCGGGACACCGCCCGAGGGCAGCCTTTAAGTAGTGCCGCCCCGAGCCGCCCCAGCCCACCACGCCCGAAACCGCCGCAGCCGCCGGACCCGCCGCCCGAGGTCAACCTCGTTTTCGCCGCCATTTTTTTATTTTTTTTGAAAAGTCGTGGTTAAAAAAAGTCACGGTTTTTTTTGTTTCGGTTTTTTTAATAGATCAGTTTTTCCGATTTATTTAATTAGCGAGCGTTCGACCGTTCGTTCATTCTAGCGAACGTTCGTCGTTTTTCTTTTTCTCGGATTAAATCCGCGATTTTTTCTGATCGCGATTCCTGATCCGATTTTCGTTTTAGTATAACTTTTCGCTCGGTTATCGGAATCAGGCGATTCAAGCGCCTGGAGTTTCGTCTCGAAACCCTCTAACCGTTTAACCAACTTATACAAGTTTTTGCCACTATAAAAATTACCCTAGATCTAGAATAGTAAACGAAGTCTGTTTCTTTTGCCGTTTGACTTTTGTTGCTTCGTTTGATTTGATTCTTTTTGCCAACCGGAGTTCTTAAGTTGAAATTTCTGGTTAGATCTCTTATTCGAGCTTTACCTGTGCATTAGATGAATACTTATTGTATGCTTGTTTGTTTGTCTGTGATAGAATACCCGGAGTGCGCCGCCTGTTACTTCGAATTGCTAGGTTTCGTGGATCATCAGCAAGGCAAGTAACACTTTGATCATACCTCCTACTACCTAGTTTTACTGCATTACATCAATCCTCAAACATTGCATGATTAGGATCTAATTAAATTGTGGGATGGGAAGTAGTTGAGGTAGTACCTATTACCTGTTATATTATCAAACCTTTGGGAGTTACTTCTACATTTGCTTACTATTGCCATGCTATGCTAGTAGAAGTGGAATTGGGTGAGTGATATCCATGACAGATGTGAGTTTGTTAATTAATGGTTTATCTAAGGTGGCAACTTAAACACACATCTGGGTGGATTGAGGTACCTGGGTATTCCAGGATTGCCTGTTTTTCTTTATGGACCGCCACCCAGGCTCAAAGGGATCATGAGATTTTTCATACTAGAAACTTCCATGTGCAGCCACAAGCTATTATGGGCTCTAGCATAGTTGATTAAGTTGTGCGAACTCTTACAGGGTAGACTAGTAGATGTAGGGGAAGGTAGGTGTAACGGTCTATCCAGCGTAAGGTGCTAGCGCTTCTGAAAGACTATGTCTCGGTCATCCGTTTCTCAAACACCATGTAGTGCGAGAAATCCAACGGTGGCGATCGAGTCTTGTGGGGAAAAGTGCGCAAACCTCTGCAGAGTGTATAAACTAATCATGGTTAGCCGTGTCCCCGGTTATGGACATCTTGAGTATCTAGTACTTGGATTATCATGTGAATCTGAACATGTTACTCTAAAATTAATTTTGTTGGGTTTTGTTTAATGATGATGCTTAATTGGGATTGAGAATGCTATCAACCATTCTCATTGTTTAACAACTACCATGATAGTTAAATAAAAGTTTATTCCTTTGTAGTAGGGGAAAATTGGCTCTATGCAAAACTGTAACCATAGAGCTTTCCACCAGCCAAATATGCATATAGTATAGTTGTTGCATTTTGTTATTCTCTATGTGTTACCTTGCCAGCATATTCCATGTGCTGACCCGTTTTCGGGCTGCAACGTTAATGTTGCAGACTTTTCAGAAGACGATTAAGGAGTTTTTAGGTCGTGGTTCTATACTCAGTGATGCCGTTGGAGTTGATGGACTCACTTATCTTCCAAGCCTTCCGCTGTTATCGTTATTAGATGGCCTTAAGCCATATTTATTGTAATAAGTTCTCTTTTGAGACACTCGATGTAATAAGTGTGTGATTGCTACTCTGTTATAAATCCTCCAAGTACTGTGTGGTGTCAGCATTACTGATCCAGGGATGACACCTGAGCACAGAGATCAGACCATTTGAGGTCTGGTCGCTACGCCCTGCCGCTGATATCATGTGGCTCGTTATGAAAAATTTGCCATCCTTCATCGCCATGGAGCCCCTTTTTTCATTTCTGAAGGGCACGTTCTGCGACGCTGGCCTGGGATCCTCTGCTGCCAAGTCAGACCTCATCGACGGCGACCACGAGGAGGGAGCCAATCTGTGACAAGTGAGGAAACCCATGATTTTTTTTCTCGAACCCCTTTCGTAGTGAGAACATGTCCAGTGTTTATTGCTATATTAGGTTGTTTGCATTACGCCTTATTTATTTCTACGGTTTACGGTTGTTCGGTTGTTTGTAGTTAGCATATGTCCAGTTTGAATTGCCATCTTTGGTTGTTCGTAGTACGCCTTGTTTATTTCAGCTATTAACAATGTGATGTTCTATATGTGCTAGTATGAACTGTGCAGTTCAATTTCATTAATAACAAATTTAACAATAGGTCTATGAATGATTATATTTGGTTGCTGTTAAGCATGTTGTACTCCCTCCGAATCTTTTTAGTTTGCATATAAGATCTCTCTAAAGTGAGGCCTCTTAAAGTTTGACCAACTTTATAGGAAAAAATACCAACATTCACAATATGAAGTAAATATTAGTACATGTGTCATGACTTCAGTTTTCATATTGTATAACATTAGCATGATAGATGTTGATATTTTTTCATAAAAATATGGTCAAACTTTATGAAGTTGACTCCAGAAAATTCTTATATGCAGAGTAAAAAGGACCGGAGGGAGTATTGAACATGCCTTTCCATTTGATTTAACAATGGCACTATTTGGATACTCTAACTTAGCTAGAGGTTGGAGTTAGTTTCTTGCTCATGACAGTTAAAAGGGAGAGGGAGATTGGTGGAAGAGTTGATTGTATTGCTTGAGCCTCGTGGGCATATATATAGGAGTACATGGTCATCTTGGAGTACAAGTCAAGGTAGAATAAATCCTACGCTATCCTACGTTTCCTAAATAACAATGATACTCAACAATTACTAACCCTGAACTAACTCTAGCCAAAGAGGTGTTTGGACGTTAGTGTTAGATTGAAAATAAATACACTAGGAGAACAAGCCCCAATCAGCACCTCTTGGGCGGGATAGTTGTTTTGGGTGGGTTTGACGCAACTAGCTCAAACTAGTTGTCATCTTTGGATACTTTAGAGATATTTGATCCCAAACTAAGTCAAACTAACTCTAACCCATGGATCCAAACAGGGCCAATAACTAGCGTACTTAGACCTGCACAATACAAGTTTGAATGACTACGTTTGCTTGTTTTTAATTATTGGGACTATTGTTAATAACACACCTTTCTACTTCTTGTTTTTAAATATTAGGTTTTTAACAATTTGGTCTTACACATGTAGGTCCTACCGTCAGAGTTTTTGACCCACTGTTTGACCCTTTTTGCATATGTGGAAATGAGTTGTCCATTAATATCAGTCAAGTCAAGACACTCGAAAAGATTGTTACGATAAAGAAATTAGCGACAAAAAACAAAAACATCTTTGTCTGCACAATGAAGAATACATCAGTTCACTACTGGATGGTACTAACTGATATACCTTGTCTTTTAAAGTCCTTTGCGCCATTTCAAATCCAGAGAAGATATTTATGTATATCCTTGTTTTCAGGACTTTCCGAAGAAGGTCACTAATGACTACCTATCAAACCACCTGTATGGTCAGGAGGTGAGGAAGGTTTTCATACAACACCCACGGTTCAATATTGAAGTGTTCCTGAAGAGGATTAAGGATGGACGGTTAATCATCCACAGGCATTGGCCTAAAGTTGCAAATACCTTCAACATCAATGAAAGGCTTAATATTCGCCTTCCGCTTCAGCAGTTTTCCAGATGAGATTCATCTGACTATGTTCCGTCTATGATGCTAATTTCGAAATGTCGTAGACGTTGCATCTGAAACTTGTTGCTGGTGTAGCTATGTAATGGGGTAGCTGAGTGCTGAAGCTATATGATGTTGTACTCGGATGTATTTTAGTTATGAAATCCTGCTTCCTTAATATGGAAATGAAATATATTATGTGCTTAATATGAAATGTCAATTGGATTAATAAATGGATCATTAATAATAGGACAATTAGCCTGCTAATTGGGTTTTTATATTGCAAATGGTTATTGAGAAAACACCATGGGTGATGACCTCAGACAACGCACACATTTTCTAGGAATAAACCGTGTTGGATCATTGAACAATCACACATGACATCCTCTAGAAAACTTTTGCGTTAGGCCACCTTGCACAAACAATTACCACATAAAAAGTGTGTGTGATGGACAACCTTTTCCATACAGTTTTTTCCATGCACTGTGTGCGATGTACATACTAATGGAAACATATTCCTTGGATTGACTATGTGGAATTTACATACAAATGGAAACATTTAGCAGGGACTGACTATGTGGGATGTACTTACGACCGGAAACAATTTTGCCTGTATAATTGTAGTTTTTAGCACTACTGTACAAATAATCGTATTTGATCGCTCGCCGGCCGCACACGATCTCATTTTGCCGAGCATGTGTGCCAGGAGGGCGTATCCCCCATGGTTTCTGGGTTGTCGGGGAAGCACCCCCATATCGCAGTCACTCACAAGGTGGTGGTTCCAAATGCCGTCACGGAAAGGGGTTAAAAACTGTTTGTATAGCACCTCGTTGTACCAGTGCTAGTAAGGATGAAATAATTGGTCTTGCCTCTGTTGTTGTACCTCCTATTGATCCACTAGAACAATAATTGCTAGACCATGAGAATAATATGCATTTGCATGAAAGAAATGAAATAGATAAGATTTTCTTTGAACAACGTCCTCCTCTTCAACAAAATTTGCCTATTCAAACTCTAAGAGGTCCTGCTCCACCTAAAGGTGATCCTGTGTTTGAATTAAAACAATTGCGAGACACTTTGTAGTATGCTTATCTTGATGGGAAGAATATATATCTTGTTATTATTAGTGCTAACCTTTTAGAACATGAAGAAGAAAGATTATTAAAGATTCTGAAGAAGCACCGAGCTGCTATTGGGTATACTGTTGTTGATTTAAAGAGCATTAGTCCCACTCTATGTTAGCGCAAAATTAATATGGAACCTGATACACTTCATTAAGACTTGTTCCCTAAGCGCTTTGATAAGTTTGCTTTTGTTCCTTCTCGGGGTGCCTCTGGTGGCATTCTCACTGCTTGGAATAGTTCTATTTTTCTGGGGATGTTATTCTTTCTGAAGATTTTGCTCTTGCTGTACGTTTCACCAGCACCCTCTCGGCCCAGTCTTGGACTGTATATAATATATATGGCCCCTGTACTGGACCGGAACGTGACAGATACACTTCCTGGTTACATGATCTTGACCTCCATGATACTGATGATTGCCTCCTCCTCGGAGACTTTAATTATATCCGGGGTCCAGAAAATCGCAACAAGCCTAGGGGAGATCCCAATGACATGGCCACCTTCAATGATATCATCAGAAAAAACAATCTTGTTGAATTACCACTCAAAGGGAGAGCCTATACTTGGTGTAACATGAAGCAAGACCCCCTCCTCGAGCAGCTAGACTGGTTATTCACCTCGCTCAACTAGACTCACACGTATCCCAATACCCTGGTCAAACCAATTTGCAAGCCAGTCTCCAATCATACCCCGTGTGTGGTTAGCATTGAGACAAAAATACCTCGGGCCAAACTTTTTCTCTTTGAATCCTACTGGCTTCTCCATCCAGGCTTCATGGAACTGGTCAGATCGGTCTGGAATAAACCAGTCCATGCAACCAACGCTGCCACCATCCTCTACAAAAAATTCAAGGCCCTTCGTCAGGCCCTTAAGATTTGGAGAAAAACCATCTCGCGACTCACCATTGCCATTGAAAACTCCAACCAAGCCCTACTAAATATTGATGAACTTGAAAACATTAGGCCCTTGACAATCGCTGAACGCAACTTCAGAACTATATGAAAGAAACATCTCTTGCCGTTAATAGACTATCAAAAGAAATACCGGAAAAAGGTGCACTATTCACTGGGTCAAGTTTGGAGACGAGAACACCAAAAATTTTCAAGCCGTGGCTACAGAGAGATATGGCAAAAACAATATCACCAACTTATGGACCACTGATGGGCTTTTTGTCGATGACCACACGAGTAAAGAGGCCCTCCTTTTCTAGGCATATACTGAGTGACTGGGTACTTCCACACCCACCAACATGAGATTTGACCTACCCATCTTGATCCGCCCTACAGAGAACATGGATCATCTCACCTCTCCGTTTACCACCGAGGAAATTGACAAGTTTATTTTTTAGATGCCTGCCGACCGAGCCCCGGGTCCTGATGGGTTTAGTGCGCTCTTCCTCAAAGCCTGTTGGCCCATCATCAAAAAGGACATCTATTCTCTATGTGAGAAATTCCATGTGGACACTCTACATTACAAAGCATCAACGATGGTCTCATCACCCTCATTCCAAAAACTATATCTCCTACAACTGTCAATGATTACCGCCCTATCACGTTGCTTAATTGCTGCCTCAAACTCATCACCAAGCTCCTTGCAAATAGGTTGCAATGTGTCATCCTAAAGATTGTACACTGAAAGCAGTATGGATTCATTAAAGGTAGATCAATCCAAGATTGCCTGGCCTGGTCATTTCAATACATTAACCAATGCCAGGCCTCTAAAAGACAAATTGTCCTCTTCAAATTGGGCTTTGCAAAAGAATTTTATACTATTGAACATGAGCCAATGATTAACATTATGAAGCACATGGGCTTTAGTGACAAATGGCTCTCTTGGATCAGATGTATTTTCTCCTCGGGGCAATCTTCAATTCTATTAAATGGAGTGCTGGGCCGACAATTCCATTGCTGTCGAGGAGTTCGGCAAGGGGATCCGCTCTCCCCATTGATCTTTGTGCTTGGGGCTGAGCTACTGTAGTCCGCAATAAATGAGGCCTATCGAAGTGGCTTGATCCAGTTGCCTTTCCCTAGCTCTTGTGATATGGACTATCCCATCATCCAATATGCGGATGACACACTCCTCCTCATGCCAACATGTACGCACCAAGCTGCGGTCATCAAAGGAGTTCTAGTGGACTATGCTGATTCAATTGTCCTTAAGATAAACTTCCAGAAGTCCACACTTATTCCCATCAACTTGGATGACGATCTAATGTCGAGTATGGCTGCCATTTTTGGATGTTCGGTGGGTACGCTTCCCTTCACCTACCTCGGCCTCCCTCTCGGCACCTCTCGCCCTATGATTCAAGATCTCATGCCCCTGGTTAGCTCTTTGGAACACAACCTATCCTCCACACTCTCCATGATGTCCTACCCAGGAAAGCTGACCTTGCTGAACTCAACAATTACCTCACTGCTGATCTATGCAATGTGCACTCTGAAATTTCCACCCAAACTCATTGAGATGCTTGACAAAATCAGGCGGCGTTGCCTTTGGATTAAGAAAACGGATCAAGGTGAAAAGAGTAATTCGCTGGCTGCCTGGGACATGGTTTGTAGACCCAAAAGCAAAGGTGGGCTTGGGGTTCTAAATCCGCGTCTTCAAAATGAAGCCCTACTCTTGAAATTTCTTCATAAATTCTACAATAAGATGGACGTGCTGTAGGTAACCCTCACTTGGGATGCTTATTACACTAACAAAATCCCACACGCTACTGATCCAGTCGGCTCTTTTTGGTGGAGAGATATCCTCAAACTCACGCCCACGTATAGAGGCATCTCAAGGGTCAATATATTCTGCGGCACCACTGCGCTATTCTGGAAAGATCTTTGGTCGAATTAGACCCTCATGGACTCCCACCCTCGTGCATTTTCCTTCACCACCCTTGAAGACGTCTTTGTCAAGGATTTCTTGCGCATCACGTCGATCGGGCAGGCTTTCCACCTCCCCTTGACACCCCAGGCGCATGCAGAGGTTTGTGATCTCCTGGTTGCCACCACGCACTTCCAACCCACGACGGCAACTTCGGATGTTTGGCACTATGTCTGGGGGAAATCTTCGTTCAAATCCACAGACTATTATAGGTTCCTCTTTCGAGATGTCCATCCGCATCTTGTCTTCACATGGCTTTGGAAAAATAAATGCACTATGAAAATCAAAGACTTTGGTTGGTTCCTTTTTAATGACAGACTCAATACCCGTAACATGTTAAGACGGAGGCACTACAACATCGGAGATGATCACGATTGCCTCTTGTGTGGACTCAACATTGAAGAAATGTTTGACCACATGATTTTCATGTGCACTTTCAGTGCAAACTGTTGGGCGCGCCTTGATCTTGACTGGGAGCCTTTCTCGAAGCGCTTCCAAGCTATGCAGGAGAAGAAAGACAACCACGCCACGTTCATACTGATGGAAAAAATCCTTGTTGCTGCGTGGAGCCTTTGGAAGGAGAGGAACAACAAACACTTTAGAGCTGTAGACCCATCTATACAGTCATGGCTTGGTAGATTTACTAAGGACTCTGAACTCCTTCAACACAAAGTTAAGGAGGCACATAGACCTCTTGCGATGGACTCTGTAAATTCTCTTACCTACCTTTCCTTTATGAGCTTTACCCCTCCCCCCACCCCTGCTGCTCCAAAGGGGCAGCCCCCTCCTTGTAATATGTAACCTGTATAGCATAGTCTATTTTTTTAATATATTTACATGATAGGAGCCTTTCCTGATATTCATAGTCAAAAAAAATATGGAACCTGATGCTAAACCCGTTGTTGATGAACAACGACGTTTAAATCCTAAACTAAAAGAAGTGGTAAGACCTGAAATACTGAAGCTTCTGGAAGCAGGTATAATCTATCCTATAGCTGATAGTAGATGCGTAAGTCCCGTTCATTGTGTCCCTAATAAGGGAGGTATTATTGTTGTTCCTAATGATAAAAATGAACTTATTCCACAAAGAATTGTCTCTGGCTATAGAATCACTAGTAGAAAAGGGGGCTTTCGTTCGGGCCTGGCCAGCCCATTAGTCTCGGTTCTGCCACGAACCGGGACCAATGGATGCATTCGTCCCGGTTCGTGAGCCCAGGGGGCCGGCCGGGGCCTCGTGGGCATTGGTCCCGGTTCGTCTGGGCCCATTTGTCCCGGTTCTTGGCACGAACCGGGACCAATGGGCCTCGCTCCTGGCCCACAAACATAGGTCCCGGTTCTTGGCTCAAACCGGGACAGAAGACTGGGCTTTAATCCCGGTTCGAGCCACAAACTGGGACAAATGAGTCGCCTATATATACCCCATCGCCGGCGAGCAAAGCACTCCACAGTGCTCTGTTTTTTGCTGGACGGCGAGTGGGAAGGCATTGGGTGCTCTAGCTCACCTCCTATGCACATGAGGTACTCGATAAAATGCCCGAGCCATGCTAGTTAAGCTTTCTCCTCTCGAAGCTCGACCTCAGAGCTCCATTTTTTCTGAGATTTGTCTAGATTTAGCAGTTCGTCATGCCCCGTCCTCGTCTTCACCGCCGTCGATCGCCTGCACTGATCTCGTCGCCAGCACCACCGTGGTGAGCCTCTTGTTCTTGTCTTCTTTCTGAAAGAAAAAAAATCTTATTTAGATAGATACTTGTCTAATTTTCTTACTTTTGACACACATAATTATATATAATGCACACAGATGAACCGGCAATGGATTTATGGTGACAGACACACCTCCGAGTACATTAAGGGAGTGCGTAAATTTCTTGAAGTGGCTGAGGCAAACAAGCAGAATGGTTTTATGTGTTGTGCATGCCCTAATTGTGGGAATATGAGGTCTTACTCTGACAAGAAAATCCTTTACACCCACCTGCTTTATAAGGGTTTCATGCCACACTATAATGTTTGGACAAAGCATGGAGAAATAGGGGTTATGATGGAAGACAACGAAGAAGAAGAGGACGATGATAACTATGTGCCCCCTGAATACAGTGATGCTGCAATGGGGGAAGCTGAAGATCAATAGGAAGCTGAAGATCAAGGTAAACCAGACAATGTGCCCGATGATGATCTCCGTCGGGTCATTGTTGATGCAAGGGAAAAGTGCAAAAGTGAAAAGGAGAAGCTGAAGTTCGATCGCATGTTAGAGGATCACAAAAAAGGGTTGTACCCCAATTGTGAAGATGGCAACACAAAGCTCGGTACCATACTGGAATTGCTGCAGTGGAAGGCAGAGAATGCTGTGCGTGACAAAGGATTTGAGAAGCTACTGAAATTATTGAAGAAGAAGCTTCCAAAGGATAACGAATTGCCCGACAGTATGTACGCAACAAAGAAGGTCGTATGCCCTCTAGGATTGGAGGTGGAGAAGATACATGCATGCCCTAATGACTGCATCCTCTACCGCGGTGCGTACAAGGATTTGAACGCATGCCCGGTATGCGGTGCATTGCGGTATAAGATCAGACGAGATGACCCTGGTGATGTTGAGGGCGAGCCCCGCAGGAAGAGGGTTCCTGCAAAGGTGATGTGGTATGCTCCTATAATACCATGGTTGAAATGACTATTCAGAAACGAAGAGCATGCCAAGTTGATGCGATGGCACAGTGAGGACCGTAAGAAAGACGGGAAGTTGAGAGCACCCGCTGACGGGTCGCAGTGGAGAAAAATCGAGAGAAAGTACTGGGCTCAGTTTGCAGGTGACCCAAGGAACGTATGGTTTGGTTTAAGCACAGATGGCATTAATCCTTTCGGGAAGCACAGTAGCAATCACAGCACCTGGCCCATGACTCTATGTATGTATAACCTTACTCCTTGGATGTGCATGAAGCGGAAGTTCATTATGATGCCAATTCTCATCCAAGGCCCTAAGCAAGCCGGCAACGACATTGATGTGTACCTAAGGCCATTAGTTGAAGAACTTTTACAGCTTTGGAATGGAAATGGTGTACGTGCGTGGGATGAGCACAAAAAGGTGGAATTTAACCTGCATGTGTTGCTGTTTGTAACCATCAACAATTTGCCCACTCTTAGTAACCTTTCAGGACAGACAAACAAGGGATACCATGCATGCACGCACTGTTTAGCTGACACCGAAAGTATATACCTGGACAGATGCAGGAAGTATGTGTACCTGGGCCATCGTCGATTTCTCCCGACCAACCATCAATGTCGAAAGAAAGGCAAGCATTTCAAAGGCGAGGCAGATCACCGGAAGAAGCCCGCCATGCGTACCGGTGATCACGTACTTGATATGGTCTCTGATTTACAGGTAATATTTAGAAAGGGTCCCGACGGACTAACAGTTTTGAATGACGCTGAGGGACGCGGACCCATGTGGAAGAAGAAATCTATATTTTGGGACCTAACCTACTGGAAAGAGCTAGAGGTACGCTCTTCAATAGACGTGATGCACGTGACGAATAACCTTTGCGTGAACCTGTTAGGCTTCTTGGGCGTGTATGGAAAGACAAAAGATACACCTGAGGCATGGGAGGACCTGCAACGTTTGCACGAAAAAGATGGCATGCCTCCAAAGCAGTATGAAGGTCCTGCCAGCTACGCTCTTACCAAAGAAGAGAAGGAAATCTTTTTTGAATGCATGCCCAGTATGAAGGTCCCGACTAGCTTCTCGTCGAATATAAAGGGAATAATAAATATTCCAGAGAAAAAGTACTAGAACCTAAAGTCTCATGGCTGCCACGTGATTATGACGCAACTGCTTCCGGTTGCATTGAGGGGGTTTCTACCGGAAAACGTCCGATTAGCCATTGTGAAGCTATGTGCATTCATCAATGCAATCTCTCAGAAGGTGATCGATCCAGATATCATACCAAGGCTAAGGAGTGATGTGGCGCAATGTCTTGTCAATTTCGAGCTGGTGTTCCCACCATCCTTATTCAATATCATGACGCATGTCCTAGTTCATCTAGTCGACGAGATTGTCATTCTGGGGCCCGTATTTCTACACAATATGTTCCCCTTTGAGGGGTTCATGGGAGTCCTAAAGAAATATGTCTGTAAGTGTGCTAGGCCAGAAGGAAGCATCTCCATGGGCCATTAAATAGAGGATGTCATTGGGTTTTGTGTTGACTTCATTCCTGGCCTTAAGAAGATAGGTGAGGGAGTCCTGGATTAGGGGGTGTTCGGATAGCCGGACTATACCTTCAACCGGACTCTAGGACTATGAAGATACGAGATTGAAGACTTCGTCCCGTGTCCGGATGGGACTTTCCTTGGCGTGGAAGGCAAGCTTGGCGATGCGGATATTCAAGATCTCCTACCATTGTAACCGACTCTATGTAACCCTAACCCTATCCCGTGTCTATATAAACCGGAGGGTTGTAGTCCGTAGGTAATCAACTCCATATACAACAATCATACCATAGGCTAGCTTCTAGGGTTTAGCCTCCTTGATCTCGTGGTAGATCTACTCTTGTACTACCCATATCATCAATATTAATCAAGCAGGATGTAGGGTTTTACCTCCACCGAGAGGGCCCGAACCTGGGTAAAACATCATGTTCCCTGCCTCCTGTTACCATCCGGCCTAGACGCACAGTTCGGGACCCCCTACCCGAGATCCGCTGGTTTTGACACCGACATTTGTGCTTTCATTGAGAGTTCCTCTGTGCCGTCACAATTAGGAAGGATGCCTCCTCCCGTCTTTAAAGACGGCGCCGTTGCTAAGGGAGCCTTGGCTGTCAGCCAAACCCTCCGGCTAGGTGGTTTCCTCATGACCGCCTGTTCGGCTGTTGCACCGATGGTGACCTCTCGGGTCATCAAAAGCAACCTACACGTCAGCTTGGAGCTCGTCGAGCAGCTAGATCCAATGGAGCTCTCTTCCGTAACCGAGCTCTTGGATCGCATCGCCGCCCTAGGGGTCGCTACGGATTACGACAAGGTTGGGCTTAAACCTGATCTAAGAGAAATTAACTCTCCCCAAGTCACCCACCACGTTGGCGTGGTAGAGACACAGTGCGGCGACCCTTCATCTATTTTAAGGACTAGCTATGTCCGAATTCCCGACCCCTCCAAGCCGGATACCCGCGGAGGGGGAGATGTAACTCAAGACCTAAGCTTAGGATCAGGCAACGGGCCAGATTCATTGGACAACATCCAAGAATCCGAACTTCAGAGTTCGGAAACTCTTCGGCCTCCGAATCTTGGATTGGGTGAGGTTTCAGATTCAACGACACCCGCCCACCCGATCATAAGCGATCTCTCCCAAATCAGGCAGAGGCCCAAGGAAACAGTACATCATTACTGGGCCAGAGTCCTCCTGGTTATGAACAAGATAAAGGATTGCCGCGAGGAAGACACAATCTCAATTTTCTGCAGTAATTGCACGGACAAGGGAATCCTTAACGCCATAAGTCGTCGTGATATCACACGCTTCGCTGACTTGGCGTCCATAGTACAAAAATACTGTGCGATGGAAAGCGCCTGGAAAACCGAAATAAATTTTTGGGATAATCCGGCCTTGAATAGTAATCCTGTCCGAACTAAGAGGGTGCATCATTACAGGACACCCGGGATAAACACCAAAAAGCCAAAACCCTCTACAGGGCATGGAACTGTACTGGAAAGATGGCTTGATGGACCCTATAGAATTCACAGTACAGAGGACGCCACACCAACTCACAACCTTAGAGCATGTTGGATACTTCGGCAGGTGGCCAAAATCGGCCAGGACCTCTTAATTTCGAAGGCCGCAGAAAGCCAGCCCAAGGACACCAGTACCATTCTCACAGTCTTCGAGACTTCCGCATCAAACAACGTGCGAAAAAGAACACTCCGCAGCCTCGCCGAAGTCTATCAAGTTGCAACAATAAATCCATGGAGCGACACTGCCATTACCTTCAACGCAAGTGATGAACCTAGATTCCGAACAGCCCGAGCACCAGCCGCATTGGTCCTCAGTCCCATAGTGGACGGCTTTCGCCTCACCAAGGTGCTCATGGATGGAGGCAGGGGACTGAACCTCATTTATGAGGAAACCCTTCAAAAAATGGAAATAGACTGGAACCGCGTCGAGCGAAGCAGCACAACCTTTAGAGAAATAATCCCCAGTCGGGAAGCGCGCTTCACAGGAAAAATCACACTAGATGTGGTGTTCGGCACGCCGGATAATTACAGGTCCGAAGAAGTCACGTTTCAGGTGGCCCCGTTTAAGAGAGGATATCACGCTTTACTAGGGAGGGAAGCATTCACAATCTTCCAAGCAATACCCCATTACGGGTACATGAAGCTTAAGATGCCCGGGCCGAATGGAATTATCACTCTAGCTAGTGATCCGGACATAGCACTCCGCGCCGAAAAGAAGATGGCCGCATTAGCCCTTGAGGCGCTATCCGAAGCCTTAGCGGCCGAGGAACTGACTGCTCTGTGCTCCACGGTTAACAGGGATGATGTGATACTCGATAAGGGATCCAAATCCACATCCTTCAAGCCAGCTGACGAAATAGTCAAATTCCAGGTCCATCCAACGGACCCCAATAAAACAGCTTCCATCGGGGCACGACTGAACCCTGATGTAGACGCCGCACTGCGAGAGTTCCTACGAGAGAACTGGGACATCTTCGTCTGGCACCCTTCAGACATGCCAGGGATCCGACGCAGGCTGGCCGAACACAGCTTAAATATCCTAAAAGGATTTAAACCTGTCAAACAAGCCCTTCGGCGTTTTTCCGAACCCAAGAGACATGCTATGGGAGAGGAGCTAGCCAAGCTATTAGAGGCCGGATTCATCAGAGACATAAAACATCCGGACTGGCTAGCAAACCTGGTGATGGTACCAAAGAAGGACAAATCCTGGCGCCTGTGTGTCGATTTTAAAGACCTTAACGAGGCTTGCCCAAAGGATCCCTTCCCCCTCCCCCGTATCGATCAAATTATCGATGCCACCGCAGGACACGATTTGTTGTGTTTCCTCGATGCATACTCCGGTTACCATCAAATCAAGATGGCAGAATCAGACCAAGCTGCAATAGCATTCATCACACCATACGGCCCATTCTGCTTCAACACAATGCCCTTCGGGCTGAAAAACGCCGGCGCAACATATCAGCGCATGATCCAGACATGCCTGGCAAACCAGATCGGCAAAACAGTGGAGGCGTATGTGGACGATGTGGTCATCAAATCAAGACATGTTGAATCCCTAGTAAACAACTTGAGGCTTACATTCGATAACCTCCAAAAATATGACATCAAGCTCAACCCACAAAAATGCGTCTTCGGCGTTCCAGCCGGAAAGCTCTTGAGCTTCATTGTATCCGGTAGAGGAATTGAAGCAAACCCAGCCAAGATCCGAGCTTTGTCACAATTGGATGTCCCAAAGGACCTTAAGCAAATACAAAAATTAACCGGGTGCGTGGCGGCTTTAAGCCACTTCATCTCCCGCTTGGGAGAAAAGGCACTACCCCTTTATCGCCTCCTTCGGCGCACCGAACACTTCGAGTGGACGGATGCCGCCACGGCCG
This sequence comes from Triticum aestivum, assembly GCF_018294505.1. Classification (NCBI taxonomy): domain Eukaryota; kingdom Viridiplantae; phylum Streptophyta; class Magnoliopsida; order Poales; family Poaceae; genus Triticum; species Triticum aestivum. The sequence continues at coordinate 367,751,065 of NC_057797.1, read as the reverse complement.
GACTTGATGAAATAAAAGCCATATTGGCAACAAACCCAGTCCTGGCCGCGCCAATCACCAGCGAACGAATGTTATTGTACATTGCAGCAACAAACCAAGTTGTCAGCGCAGTGCTCGTTGTCGAGCGGGAAACGGACGGACACAAATTCCCCCTTCAAAGGCCGGTCTACTACGTGTCCACTGTCCTCACTCCATGCAAATCACGGTACCCGCATTATCAAAAGATTGCATACACGGTATTCATGGCATCCCGGAAGCTACGACACTACTTTCAAGAGTGTTCCATAACAGTAGCCTCGGAAGTGCCACTAAACGATATTATCAACAACCACGATGCAACGGGCTGGATTGCAAAATGGGCCATCGAGCTTCTCCCATTCGATATAACCTATAAGCCACGACGAGCTATTAAATCGCAAGTTTTGGCCGACTTCGTCGCAGAATGGACGGACGCCGAGCTCCCTAAAGAGTATGGCACATATTCAAACTGGATTATGCATTTCGACGGCTCCAAAATGTTGGCCGGACTAGGGGCTTGCGTCGTCCTGACGTCCCCCATAGGAGACACAGTCCAATATGTGCTCCAGATCATGTACACGGATTCCAACAATGCAGCTGAATATGAGGCCCTCCTACATGGCCTCCGGATAGCAGTATCCATGGGTATCCAGCACCTAGAGGTACGCGGGGATTCAAACCTCGTGATATCCCAAATAAATGGAGACTTCGACGCCAAGGACCCAAAAATGGCAGCTTACGGTGACGCCGTCCTAAAAATGTCATCTCGGTTCGAAGGGCTGGAGTTTCACCATATAGCCCAAGAAAATAATCAAGCGGCGGACGTCCTAGCATGCATCGGAGCAAAATGTGATGCAGTCCCCCCCAACGTCTTTTTGAAAGATTGTTCAAGCCATCCGTAGCATGGGAGGGGGAACCCGCAAATAACAGGCCGAACCCAGCCGCACCACTCGATGCCGAACAATCTGACACAATCGGAGGCTCTGCCAACGAAATTACACCTTCAGCCCACGTAATAATGGCGGTTATCGCCCCGTGGACAGAACTATTCCTAGCCTACCTTACTAGGCAGGAACTCCCGGAGGACCAAAACGAGGCCCGCTGCATAGTGCAGTGATCTAAGGCCTAGAGAATCCTTGAGGGAGAACTTTATAAGAAAAGCACTACCGGAGTCCTTCAAAGGTGCATCTCCGAAGAGGAAGGGCGGAACCTCCTGGCTGAAATTCATGCCGGACTCAGTGGTCACTAGGCCGCTGCTCGGTCCCTTGTTAGCAAGGCTTTTCGTACAGGCTTTTACTGGCCGACGGCCCGAGCAGACGCTCAGGACTTAGTCCAACGATGCGCTGGTTGCCAACTTTTTTCCAACCAAAGCCATATGCCACCCACCGCACTCCAAACTATACCCATCACCTGGCCTTTTGCGGTCTGGGGGCTTGACATGGTTGGACCCCTTAAAGGTGGAACCCATAGGAAAAACAATACTTACTGGTCATGGTGGATAAGTTCACCAAATGGATAGAAGCCAAGCCTGTTAAAACGGCCGAATCCGGACCTGTGATAGACTTCATATCCGGGGTTGTACACCATTATGGCATCCCCCATAGCATCATAACCGACAACGGTACAAACTTTACCGCCGATGAGGTAAAACTCTGGTGCAAAAACATGGGCATCAAGCTCGATTATGCTTCCGTCTATCCCCCACAAACCAACAGCTAGGTCGAACGTGCAAATGGTCTTATCATGAGCGGCATTAAACCCAGACTGGTGCGGTCCCTCAAGGAATCTAACACGCACTGGGTAGAGGAGCTCGACTCCGTGCTATGGGGGCTGCGGATTATCAACGTATTTTCTGTTCAAAACATTATAAGCAACCTCTAGTATTATTGAAACTAAAATTATATCAAATTGATGCAACTAAAATTATCAAAGTTTTTTCTATTCAAAATCATTAAAAGAAAAAAGAATTTTCATAAAGAACTTTTTTTGTTAGAAACTTTAATAGCAAAAAGAATTATCATAAAATAAAATAAATAACTAATTAGAAACAAAATAAAATAAAATAAATAATTATTTTGTTGTAAGTAGAAACAAAATAAAATAAATAAAGAAAAAAAGAAAAGAAATATACTTGCAAAAATTAAAAAATGCCACCTACTAGGCCACCACGGCGTGAATACGACTAGAAACCCATCCATGGGCCAGGATTCAGGCCCGCAGAAGGCCCAGCAGGCCCACAAGCATAGCAGTGCGAGATTAGGCCTAGAGGCCTGCAATTCAGAGGAGTTCAACGGAGATGGCGGGGCAGGGCTTATAAACAGGTCCTGCTGCTCCTCGGCTAGCGAGGTGGGACTAAACATCCCACCGCACCGCGACTTTGGCAGGCGCAGGCCTTTGGTCCCGGTTGGTAGCACCAACTGGGACTAAAGGGAGGCATTGGTCCCAGTTGGCGCCACGAACCGGTACCAAAGCCCCCTTCAGTCCCGGTTGGTGCCACCAACCGGGACCAAAGGCGGCCTTTGGTCCCGGTTGGTGGCACCAACCCGGACTAAATGGGGGCTTTGGTCCCGGTTGTTGCCACGAACCGGGACTAAAGCCTTTCCTATATAAGCCAGCACTTAGCATTTTTTCAGATTTCATTGCCAGTTGCCGCCCGACGACGCCGACCTCCATGACGCCGCCAGGCTGCCCCGCCACCATCGTCGTTGCCCGTGCCCCCGAGCCTACCCCGACGTCGTCCGCCGCCCCCGAGCCCACGCCGTCGCCTTCCGCCACCCCCGAGCGCCCCCGGCCGCGCCCATGCGCCACGACCCGCCCCCACCGTCGCAGTCGTCGCCGCCCACGCCCATCCCCGGCCCGCGCCACCCACCGTGGCCGTCACCGACGCCCTCGCCGCCCCAGTCGTCGCCCTCGCTGGCCGCCCCCGATGTGAGCCGCCGCCGCCACGGCTCTGTTTTTCAGTGCTTTTTTTCGTATAATGTGTATTATTTTTTTGTTCATTTCATTTTTTTCATATATATAATGTATATATGTATGTGATAGCTATATGATGAATGGTTGTGGCTATGTATGTATGAATATAATGTTCATAGCATTTTTTGTTTATATATGTTTTTTCGTATATGTATTAATTTATTGTTTAGATTGTTAGTAGATATCGATTTTAGGTTAGTGCATTTTAGGTTAGTGTAGAGGAATAAGTAAAATAAGGAAAAGGAAGAAAAGATGAAGATGGAAAGAAGGAAGAAGAAGAAGAAAGAGAAGCTGCAGGAGAGGAAGAAGGAGAAGAACAAGGATAAGAAGAGGATAGGAAGAAGAGGAAAAAAGAGGAGAAGAAGAAATGAATATTCTTTTTTATTCTTTTTTTCTTCAATCTTCTCCTCTATTAATCCTTTCTTCTTCTCCTCTTTTTTTCTTCGTCCGGACACCGCGGAGGTGGTTAATTAGTAGTTGAACTAGTTAAACCAGTTTATATATAGTAATGCTTAATTAGTAGTTGAACTAGTTGATTTAATAAAACTACTTTATTTATAGTATGTGCTTAATTATTTAGTAGTTGAACTACTTGATTTAATCAAACTACTTTATTTTACTATATATAGAAGTAGTTTATATTTAGTGATGTGGTATTCATGGATTATGCGGCGTACGGTGGTGCTAGTGTTTCTTGGACTGCGCCTCTGTACATTTTGGGTGCGAACTTCGCTGAGAAGATGCCCCAGGATGAGGATTGGATGCCCATCAATGGCAATCCGCATCCAGTTCCTGGTGTTCCTTTCCTAGAGCTGCCTCCGTTCAATCTTCCTGCTTACCCTGCCTTGGGGTGGAATGCAGTCCCACCTCTGCCGCCAGAGCCTGTGATCAATGAGGTGGCTGATGACAATTGGGGAAATTGGAATGCCAATGTGGAACCTGAACCTGCACAAGATCAAGAATCAATGGTGGTGGATCTCTCAGCCCAGCCCAGCTCTGCTGCTAACCAGGATCCGCCCATTGTTGTGGTGGAGGATGATCTGTCTGAAGCGCATGTTTTGCCTTTGGTTACTGAAGATGCAGCTAACAATCGGGCCATTGTTGTCTATCAGCCTCCTGCTGTCAGGGAGGAGATTGTTCTGCCTGCGATTCCATTTGGGCCCCCTTTGCCTCTGGATATGGTTTGGAGGAGATCTTTTGAGAGCCTTCTGCAAGCTCCAGTAGCTTTCTCTGTACCCAGGCCAGTACTGCTGCAACCTCTGTCGCCGGTTGTTCTGTCCAAGAGGAGTTGGGATCTGGCATTCAGTGAAGCAGACATGCCACGTCTTACCCGGAGGGAATAGGAGCCAGCTAGGCCTGTTGCCAGGGCGCTTTTTTCTGATCATGTTGATGTGCAACCTGTGCAGTTATCCTCCCCTACAGCTGCGGTGGTTAAAGCTCGTAGGCCACGGAAAACCTTGGCGCCAACTCCAATTGTGGACACCGCAGTTAGGCGTTGCACCAGAAGCTCAGCTCAGCGCGATGGGTTCAAGCCCACCTTCCAGGAGCTCACTCTGCAACCCAAGAGGAAGAAGCCCAAGGCTAAGCCTTTCACGGCCTAGATACACGATGAGCCTACTTTTGAAGAAATTCCTCCTGCAACTCCTGTCAGTCGACTTCAAGAAGTCGGGCGAGAGCTGGAAATTGACGCTGCTCTGCTCTATGTGGATGCACTTATGGTGGACCCACCTGCTGTTGTTTCGCCTAAGCATGATGATTAGAATGTCCTTGGCATGTTGGGTTTCGCAAGCCCTTAACTTTTCTTTATCTATATTTTTAGGCAGTACTCTACTTCATGAACTCTTGTGTGTTTTAATGTTGGGTCAGACTAGGCTGTGCTCTTCTGGACATGTGGTATTGTGTGCCATGTGGTTTGTGTACTTTATCTTATGCTATAATGAGTAATATTTGTAGAAACTGGAATATTCTTTGATGGAATGTAAGAGGTCTGAATTCTGAAGCTAGACAGAGGGTTGTTAGGCAGAAAATTGAGGAAAGCCAATGTTCAATAGCCTGTCTGCAAGAAAGAAAATGCTCCTCTTTTGACTCTAGGTCAATCAAATCTTTCTGCCCCAAAAGATTTGACTCTTTTGTTTGTTCTCCTTCTATTGCAGCTTCTGGAGGAATTATTGTGGTCTGGAATTCTTCTATTTTTAGTGGCACTGTAATTGAAGTGCAGTAGTTTGCTGTGGTTGTCCAGTTTACTTCCAGACAGAACAATGAAAATTGGACACTTGCTGCTGTTTATGGCCCTTGTCAGGGTGAAGTGAGGGACAATTTTGTTAATTGGTTATACAAACTGACTATACCTCTCAATGAGCACTGGTTGTTACTTGGCGATTTTAATTTCCTTCGGTCTGTGGACAATAGAAACTTGCCTGGTGGGGACATAAATGACATGTTTATTTTCAATGAGATTATTTGTCACCTGGGCCTCCTTGAACTTCCAATCAAAGGCAGATCATACACCTGGTCCAATATGCAAGATACCCCACTTCTTGAGCAGCTGGACTGGTTCTTTACATCTATGGACTGGATTTCTGATTATCCTATGACTGAAGTTCTGCCCTTGGCCAGGACTGCCTCTGATCATGTGCCTTGCTTAGTGTCCATTAAGACTTCCATTCCAAAATCAAATCTCTTTAGGTTTGAAAATTATTGGCTAGAACTAGAGGGTTTCATGGACTGTGTTGAATCTTCCTGGAAACAACCCTCTCGAAAAACACATATAACTGCTAGAATTGCAGACAAATTTAAAAGTTTGAGAATGTGCCTTAAGAGGTGGCAAATGAATGTTTCCAAATTGAGATTATTGATCAGCAAATGCAATCATGTTATTTTCCTTCTAGATGAATTGTAGGAATGGAGACCAGTTTTTATTCAGGAGAATAACTTCAGAAGAATTGTCAAAACCCATTTGGAAAAGCTTCTGCACTTGCAGTTTCTGTACTAGAAAAAGAGATGCACTATCAGGTATTTTAAGGTGGGGGGAGAGAACACCAAATTCATCCATGCTATGTCCACTGAGAGACACAGGAGGAACTCTATAGCTAGTTTGAAGCTACCTGATGGATCTGTGGTCTCTGATCACTCCCAAATGGCTAGAATTATTTGGAGTTGCTTTAAGAATAGAATGGGCACCTCTAGAGGGATTGTGATGGGTTTTGATTTGCCCTCACTTATTTCACCTGTGGCTGGCCTTGAGGTGCTCACTAAGCCTTTTGAAAAGGAGGAAATGGACAATGTGGTCAAGAATATGCCTGTGGATAAAGCACCTGGTCCTGATGGTTTCAATGGCCTGTTTTTTAAAAAATGCTGGCACCTAATTTCTAAGGATTTTTATGAGCTGGCACAGGCTTTTCATGAAGGAACTGCTGTCTTGGAGAACATCAACAGTTCTTTTATTACTCTTGTGCCCAAAAAGCTATCACCTGAGGAAGTGGGAGATTATAGGCCTATTTCTCTCACTACTATGGGGCTCAAATTTTTGTCCAAAATGGCTGCAAATAGATTCCAAGAAATGATTATGCAGTGCATTCACAAAAACCAATATGGTTTCATTAAGACCAGAACAATCCAAGATTGTCTGGGTTGGACATTTGAATATTTGCACCAATGTCATCAGTCAAAGAGACCCATAGTAATTCTCAAACTGTACTTTGAGAAGGCCTTTGACTCTGTTGAGCATGAAGCTATCTTCCAAATTCTAAGGTATAAGGGCTTCAATGAAAAGTGGATTCTCTGGATGAAGCAGCTCCTAGCCACTGGTACTTCTTCTGTTCTTCTTAATGGGGTCCCTGGGAGGAAGTTTGTTTGTCAAAAAGGAGTTAGGTAGGGTGACCCTGTATCTCCTCTGCTCTTTGTCATAGCTGCTGATCTGTTGCAAATAGTGATTAATGATATGTTCAGGAAGGGAGTTCTTCACCTACCTATACCTTGCCATGATACAGATTACCCTGTGATCTAGTATGCTGATGATACATTGATCATCCTCCCTGCAGACAGGGTTCAGCTTCTGGCCCTGAAGGATATGTTAAAGGTGTTCTCTCAGTCCACAAGTCTGGATGTCAACTACCATAAATCATTTATTATTCCAATCAATGTTGACTCTGCTATAATGGAGGATCTGGCTGCTGCTTTTGGTTGCAAAGTTGGTAAATTGCCATTTACATATCTTGGCTTACCTGTGGGGACCACAAGGCCCAAAATGGTGGACTTCATGCCATTGGTTGACTGTATGGAAAGAAGAATGACTGCCAGTTCATCTTTCCTTAACCAAGGTGAAAGGCTACATTTCCTTAACTCTGCTCTATCTTCAATGCCAATATTCTTTTTGTGTAGTCTTGCTCTTCCAGCTGGTATTCTCAAGCAGTTGGAAAGAATCCAAAGGTAGTGTTTGTGGAGAAAGCATAGAGATGAGCCAGCCCCATCTCTTGCTTATTGGGAACTCATATGTAGGCCAAAAAACAAAGGAGGTCTTGGTATTCTTAATCTAGGGGTTCAGAATGTGGCTCTTCTTCTCAAGCATGCCAGTAACTTCCTGAACAAACGAGATATTCCTTGGGTGTCCCTAGTTTGGGATTCATATTATTTTGAAAGAATGCCTCAGGGAACAAATGATTGTGGCTCCTTATGGTGGAGGGATATTTTTAAAGTCATGCAGAATTTTAGGGACTGCTCCTGGGTGCAGATTAATGAAGGGGACACTGCTCTTTTTTGGTTTGATAATTGGAACCTTGGCACTGAAGTTTCTAGTTTGCAGACAAGATTCCCAAGGCTATTTTCTTTTGCCTAGGACCCCTGGGTTTCAGTTAAGGAAATTTTCAATACCCAGGATATGCACCAACTTTTCCACCTTCCCTTATCTGCTCAGGCCTTTGATGAGTTAAACTTGATTAAGGATTTGATGGATTCCCACAACAGAGACCCCAGTTCGAGGGACCTTTTGTTCTGGCAGGACTCATCCAAGATTTTCAAGCCCAAGATGTTTTACTCCCACACATTTGTGTCTGAGTCCTTCAATCCTTTGCTCTGTTGGGTTTGGAAATCCTCTTGTACCCTCAAGATCAAGGTCTTTGCTTGGATGCTTATTATGGACAGGTTGAACACCAAGGATATGGTTGAGAGAAGGCACTGGCACATGGAAGATGGAGTCCATTGTAGGCTCTGCCCCTTGCTGGCTAGAGAAACCAGGGATCACTTATTCTTCAACTACAATTTCAGTATTAGGGTCTGGAATTATCTGTAGATTGATTGGTCTGCAGGCACCTCCATGTTTGAGCTGGTTACTCAGGCAAGGAGAAGTTTTGATAAGCCTTTCTTCTCTGAAGTGGTATTCATTGCTTTCTAGAATATCTGGATCATTAGAAATGCCAAAGTGTTCATAAATGAGAGGGCTAGTTTCAATAAATGGAGGTTTGCTTTTAGGCATGATATTAGCCTAATGCAGCACAGAATCAAATCTGCTTACAAGGATGACTTGCTCAAATGGATCTCTTTCCTCCCCCCTTAAGCTAGTTTTGTAAGATTCCCTTTTTATCCTTTGTACTCTGGTTAATCCTTGTAATCAACTTGTTGTATTTGTTCTTTATTTCAAAAAAGTTTTGATCTGCTATGGGGGTTTTGCCCCACAGTTCACAGTCAAAAAAAGTGCTTAGTAGTTGAACTACTTGATTTAATAAAACTAGTTTATTTTACTATAGAAGTAGTTTATTTTTAGCGAGAAAATTAATAGAACTAGTTTATTTTTTTAGTTAAAGCAATTAGTCCCGCATCGACGTGACGATGCCTATCCCGCATCCTTGTCGTCGACTCGGCGGAGGAGGCCGGCTTGAACAGAGGGGCCATGTCCGGGACTGGGCTCTGCTGGGATGGTTTTGGGATGTGCTACCTTCTGGGGGGCGTAGGTTGGTGAGGAGCCAGCCCGTTGTTGACCCGATCCTTGTTTGGTGGCGGTCGCGTGGGCCAGTGATGGTGCCGAGGCTTCCGGACACCACGGAGGTGGTACGTCACCGTGTCAGCGAGGAGGACGAGCACGTCCGTCGCTACATGGTTGCGTTGGAGGGCAGGTTCGACAATACCTGGCAGGTTCTTCAGGGATCTCGCTGGAGCGATCCTGTGATGGTTCCTTCTCTTTGGGTGTCCACCGTCCGTGCCGATACCCGTCGGGCGCTACGGTTCTAGCTGTACTAGCGATGTTATATGTATGATAGTATTCGAGGTGTATTAGTGATAATATTCGACGATGTACGGACGCAAGAGATGATGTAATTTTGCTTATAATTGAATGCATCCTAATTTGAATACTACTTTATTTTGTGATTTGATTTTTCTTATTGATTGCTCAAATTGGAAAACTACTCCTACTTTGAATACTAAAATTGGAGAGCACTATGCAAGGCGTATGCATATGATTAGTTGATAGCTTATAGGGTTTTTGTTTTCGCAGAAATCTAGGAGACCCTCTCCATCATCCCTGTCGTCGTCCCCGTCATCGACCCCCTCTGACCTCGAGGTGACACCAGCCAAATCCTTTTTTAGAAAGATAATTAAACGATATTTCGGGTTGACTTTAAGTATGTTGAGTCTCCAACATATATGAGAGGACGAAGAAGCCCGACTGTTGTCGTGGGGGTCGTTTCTCCTTCTCCGGGTGCTAGACCTTTGTTATACACTAGGGGAAGAAGGAGTAACGACCATCACCGACGGTCGCAAATGTCAGAGAGGAATCAGTGAGGGAGACTTCCACCATATATATATATATATATATATATATATATATATATATATATATATATGGGAGGACGAAGAATCCCGACTGTTGTCGTGGGGGCCGCTTCTCCTTCGTTCCCATGTGCTAGACATTTTGGTGTAATGCACTCGGGGACAAAGTGAGGAGCGACCATCACCGAGAGTCGAATATATACACCACATGAGCTGGGAGTTTTCAAGAAAAGACTCGACAGACCGATAGTCAACCCATGATGAATAATAATGATCTAATTTAGTTTTTGTAGTACATATATTTAATTGTACAAGTTTAATATTTGAATTATGAACGTAGGAAATGTCGTCACCAGACGACGAAAGTCTCCCGGGGGAGTGCAGATGGTGCCACGACGATCGAGGTCTGTGCGACAGGCCTCACCTGGACGATGATCAGCGCTTCAGCATTAAGCTCAAGGAGACCTTCGATGTTGAAACAGTACGCAATGACGACAAGTGTTTTTTCGTAATTAAGCATGACTACAACTATTTCAACGTGTAATTTTCATATTTTACAATTCGAGTAGCTTATCCCATGCCATGCAAGGCGCTATGTCTTGGAGAGGATGGGTTTTGGAGACCATGAAAGTTTCGAAACAAAGAAAATTCACCTATGGACTCATCATGATGTGGATTTTGAAGTAAAGCTGTACAATTCTGAGAGCGTAACCCATTTTGGTTGCAGAAAATGGGAAGCACTTTGCAAGATGTATGGTTTTGATGAGGGTATGCTTGTCCTGAAATCGAGCAAGACAATATGGACATTTGGGTCCTTGTTGATACGCCTCCAATTCTACCGCTATGTGAGTTTCTCAAACATAGTTATTAGCTAATTTTTATTGTTTATGTCAAAATAGTTGACAGCTTATTTCCATTGACAGCTTATTTTCATTCTTCAAAGAATGTGCAGGAGATGGTAGACAAAACCAACTACACCGATGGCTCCGAATTAACATACAAGGAGAAAAATCATCTGGTCGGATTTTGTACAAACATTGAGAATTACAATATCTACAATCAAACTCCTCAACATTATGGTCAATACGTGCTACTAGTGCATGTGTTGAACTACGGTAACTACCATGGAGATACCCTGGTAAGATTTTTTACTATTACGACATCCGTGCATCTTTTGCATACTTCTAAAACTAGTACATCATTGCTAACTATGAAGTTATTACTATGTTTTTCAACAGATAATCCCAGAGAATTGTGTGCCTCATTTGATGTATCAGAAAGGTAGCCTTAATGTTTTGAACATACAGCTAGGTCATCCTACGAATCTCAACTGTCCATACTAGATTTCTAAAAGGAATGGAGACATGCAAATCAAAGGATGGAAAAAATGTATGGACAGTCGTAAGGAGGTTCTTGGTAGCAAAAGGAAGCGAAGCGCAAGAATTGGAGAGATGATGATCTCCATCCTCCATAATGGAGAGTCAGGGTCTATATTGTTTAGGCTATTTTACCTTAAAGAGGGTATTTAGATCCTACCTAATACTGATGATCATGTGCTAAGAACAATTAATTAGGGTTGGTTCGATGACTATGAGGATGATGATCGTATGACTTGTTATTAATAACGAGTAGAAGTTGTATGATGATGATTAGTAGACTTGTTATTATATATGATGATGCATGATGCAAGCATGAAGAGTTATTTTATATCAGGGGGTGAAATGAACATGGATTGGATTGAAGTGAAGGCAACATGCATGTGGTGCATGTTGAAAGTAGTACAATCCAAACTTGATCAAGTTAGGATTAGTATTACTTTCGGCATGCACCAAATGTTGCCTCACTTCAATCTAAGTCATGTTTAGGCATCGTAGTAGCAGTAACACGGAGATAAGAGAGGACACAGCTCTATTTATTAGCTACCTATACCAACCTAAATTAACCCCCCAAACCCCTAAACCACCCTACTTTCAAAAAAAAAACAGCCCCTGAAATGCTGACGCGTGGAAGCTTATTGGTCCCGGTTGGTGCTACCAACCGGGACCAAAGGCCCTCGTGCCTGGGCTCGCCGGAGCAACCACGTGGAGGCCCATCTGTCCCGGTTAGTATAAGAACTGGGACTAAAGGCCTAGGGAATTTGTAACGACCCTTTAGTCCCGGTTCCCCAACCGGGACAGATGGGCCTTATGAATCGAGACAAATGGCCCTTTTTCTACTAATGAATGGTAATTGATTTTAGAAAATTAAATAAAGCTACTAGAAAAGATCATTACCCTCTACCTTTTATTGATCAAATGCTAGAAAGATTGTCAAAGCACACACACTTTTGCTTCCTTAATGGATATTATGGTTTTTCTCAAATACCTATCTCACAACCTGATGAAGAGAAAACCACCTTTACTTGTCCTTTCGAACTTATGCTTAGAGACATATGCCTTTTGTTTTATGCAATGCACCGGCTACCTTTCAGAGATGTATGACTGCTATATTCTCTCATTTCTGTGAAGAGATTGTTGAAGATTTCATGGCTGATTTCTCCGTTTATGGAACTTCTTTTGATGATTTCTTAAGCAACCTTGATCAATTTTTGTAGAGATGTGAGCAAACTAATCTTGTCTTGAATTGGTGACACTTTATGGTTAGTGAAGGTATGGTCTTGGGACATCAAATTTCTAAACGAGGTATTGAGGTGGATAAAGCTAAAGTTGATGCAATTGAGAAAATGCCATGTCCTAAAGATATCAATGGTATTAATATTTTCCTTTGTCATGTAGGTTTCTATAGGAGGTTTATTGAAGATTTCTCTAAAATTTCTCGGCGTCTTACAAATCTTTTACAAACGGATGTTCCATTTGTTTTTGACGATGATTGTATAGAATCCTTTGAAACACTTAAGAAATCCTTGATTTCTGCACCTGTTGTTCAACCACATGATTGAAACTTTCCTTTTGAAATTATGCGTGATCCTAGTGACTATGTTGTTGGTGATGTTCTAGGACAAAGAGTTGATAAGAAATTAAATGTTATTCATTATGCTAGTAAAACTCTAGACAGTTCTCAATGAAATTATGCTACTACTAAAAAGAACTCTTAGCAGTGGAGTTTGCTTGTGATAGATTTAGATCTTACATTTTTTATTCTGAAGTAATTGTTCACACTGACCATGCTGCTATAAAATATCTTATGAAAAAGAAACATGCTAAACCTAGGCTTATTAGGTGGGTTCTCTTGTTGCAAGAATTTGACTTACATATCATTGAATAGAAAGGGAGTTGAGAACCCCGTGGCTAATAACTTGTCTAGGATAGAAAATATTCTTGATAACCCACAACCCATTAATGATAGTTTTCCTGATGAGCAATTAGCTGCAGTAAATGTTTCTCATAACACTCCTTGGTATTCTGACTATGCTAATTACACTGTTTCTAAGTATATACCACCTAGCTTCACATACCAACAAAAGAAAAAAATCTTTTATGATTTAATACATTACGTTTGGGATGTCACACATCTTTATAAAGAAGGAATATATGGTATTATTAGATGTTATGTACCTGAGCATGAATAGGGACAAATCATATGGAAATGTCATTCCAAAGCTTATGGAGGGCATCATGCGGGAGATAGAACTGCTCACAAGGTATTGCAATCTGGTTTTTATTGGCCTACTCTCTTCAAGGATGACTGTAAGCTAGTTTTATCTTGTGATGAATGTCAAAGAATTGGTAATATTGGTAAGCGTCAGGAAATGCCTATGAATTATTCTCTTGATGTTGGGCCATTTGATGTTTGGGGTTTTGATTATATGGGACCTTTTCCTTCCTCTAATGGGTATACACATATTTTTGGTTGATGTTGATTATGTTACTAAGTGGGTAGAAGCTATTCCAACTAGTAGTCTTCATCACAACACCTCTATTAAAATGCTTAAGTTATTTTCCCAAGGCTTGGAGTCCCTACATATTTAATGACTGATGGTGGTTCACATTTTATTCCTTGTCATCCTCAGTCTAGTGGTCAAGTTGAACTTAGCAATAGAAAATTAAAATTAATTTTACAAAAGACTGTCAATAGGTCCCAGAAGAATTGGTCTAAGAGAATTAGATGATGAACTTTGGGCCTATAGGACAACATATAGAAATCCTATGGGTATGTTTACTTATAAAATGGTTCATCAAAAAGCTTGTCATTTGCCTCTTGAGTTAGAACATAAAGGATATTGGGCAATTAAAGAACTCAACTATGATTTCAAACTTGCCGATGAAAAGACGTTATTTGATATTAGCTCACTAGATGAATGGAGAACCCAAGCTTATGAAAATGCCAAGTTATTTAAAGAAAAAGTTAAAGGATGGCATGATAAAAGAATCCAAAAGCGTGAGTTCAAAGTTGGAGAATATGTTCTTTTGTACAACTCTCGTTTCATATTCTTTGTAGGAAAACTATTTTATCATGCCGAGGGTACTAACCCGAAGGTTGTCAATGGGCAAAGAATAAAACATTATATCTCAGGTGCGCCCATTAATGTTGAAAGCAATATTGTCCAGACTATGACACCGGAAGAACACATAAAGGAAACCTTCCGGAACACTCCAGAATTGTGAAAAAAGAGGAGGTGCGTGATACGATAAGTAAACTAACTCTGAAAAATCCGCAAAAATATTTTTTGTCTGTTTTGGAATATTTAAAAATTAGGAAAATAAGAAACTACCAGGAAGGTGACCCTGGTGGGCACAAGACACCAGGGCACGGCCAGGTGGGTTGTGCCCACCTCGGGTACCTTCCACACTCCGTTTTTCTTCCGTTTGCTTGTTTCCCAAGATAAAAATTGTTATATACCCCCCCCCCCAAACCTATTGACGACCGTATCATAGAGAAATCTCATGTTTTCTTTTCCTTGTTGTTTTCTGACCTAATCCATATTTGCGGGAAGTGATGCAACACCCTTAGGCCATCCAAATTCATGAGGGGTGCTTCACATCCGCGATGTGCTAGGTCCCAAAGGGACGGGAACCTTGGAGGCCAGCCTTGAAGCTATGGAGCATGAGGTCTTTCGGTGCAAGGGGATGGTGGAATGTGGACTCATTGCAAATCACATCATGATCGCGGACTACACCCATGATCTCAAGGTGGATGGCAAGTCCATGAAGGACATCGTATTCACCTTCAACGAGCAAATCAACTTCCTCCAAAGCCAGATCTATGATCTCCAAAACCAAGTCTTTGAATATGAGGCGAGGTTTAAAGGTATGAGTTTGGCTGGCAGTTGCAGGACCGGTGAGACTCACTACTCCTATTATGACGTTGAGCCTCTGCCGTGGAAACCCAAGGATTAGATTGCTACTTCATCACCACCACCTCCTTCTTCTTCATCACCAAAAGAAAATTGAGTATCGGGTGTGGGCACTCCCCTTGGCTTGTGCCAAGCATGGGGGAGGTGCCCCGATATCATATCACCTCCACTATCTTTTGCTTTTACTTATGTTTGTTTGATCCATAGTTATCTTTTGCTTTAGATGAATCAAAGTTTAGTTCGATCCTTTCTTTTTAAGAGTTTGCTTAGTGATCTATCTGTGTAATCGTGTGTGAGATATATAATAAAGTTTAGTTTGAGTTTTGCTTTCTTTACTTTCATGTTTAAATAAAAAGAAAGAAAATAAATGAAAAGATCATATGCTAATCTTATGGTAAGTAATGACATCACATAAAGAAGAGTATAAGTAGAAAATCTTATTGGAGATTTACAAACATAGCATTGGTCAATGATGAAATTCATGAAACAATTAATAAGGGGTGAGAAGATTCACATGCAAATACACTATCCTGGACATCTTTTATAATTGTGAGCCCCCATCAAATTATTATATGCCAAAATTGTTGACGTTGGACAAGGAAGAAAATGTAATAATTTATGTTTGTTCATATTCACATAGAAGTTATATTGTCATAGATCCTTTAACATGTGGTGCTTGCCCCTATCTTTGCTAGCAAAAAATTCTACACTAAGTAGAGATACTACTTGTGCATCCAAAACCCCTTAAACCCAAATATTGTTTTGAGAGTCCACCATACCTACATATGGACTAAGTAAGATCCTTCAAGTAAGTTGTCATCAGTGCAACAAGGCAATAAAAATTGCTTCTAAAAGTGTTATATCATTTAGTGTAAGATAAAATTGAGCGTTGTACGAACTTGTGACAACAAAGAATAAAAGGGACAAACTGCACAATAAAGGTTGCTATAATAAGGGGCAATATAACGTGACGTTCTTTTGCAGTAAGAGATTGAGCATACAAACAAATAAGCGCATGGAAACATCTGCTTCCCTCTGCGAAGGGCCTATTGATAACCCACAAGTATAGGGGATCACAACAGTTTTCGAGGATAGAGTATTCAACCCAAATTTATAGATTCGACACAAGGGGAGCCAAAGAATATTTGAAGGTATTAGCATCTGAGTTGTCAATTCAACCACACTTGGAGATTAATTATCAGCAGCAAGCAATCAGTAGCACAGTAGTTTGATAGTTTTGATAGTAGTGCCAGCAGCAATAGTAACAGTAACATTGATAGCATTAGTTTTGTAGCATGCGTAACAGTGATGATAGCAGTAGTAACTTAGCAGAAACAATATAAGATAAATTCGTAGGCATTGGATTAGTGACTTGTTGGATGATATTCATCATGTGACAGTTATAACCTAGGGATATTAGGTACTAGCTCCAGTTCATCGATATAATGTAGGCATGTATTCCGTAAATAGTCATACGTGCTTTACTAAAAGAACTTGCATGACATCTTTTGTCCTACCCTCCCGTGGCAGCGGGGTCCATATTAGAAACTAAGGGATATTAAGACCTCCTTTTAATCGAGAACTGGAACAAAGCATTAACACATAGTGAATACATGAACTCCTCAAACTACGGTAATCACCGGAAGAAGTCCCGGTTATTGCCACTCCGTGGTTACCGGATCATAACACGTAGTAGGTGACTATAACTTGCAAGATCGGATCCAAAACATGAATATAATGGTGAAAACATAAATGGCTCATATCTGAAATCATGGCACCCGGGCCCAAAGTGACAAGCATTAAGCATGGCAAAGTCATAGCAACAGCAATCTAAGAACATAGTGGATACTCGGGATCAAGCCCTAACAAAACTAACTCAATTACATGATGAATCTCATCCAACTCCTCACCGACAAGCGAGCCTACAAAGGGAATACTCACTCCCGGTGGGGAGCATCATGAAATTGGCGATGGAGAAGGGTTGGTGATGACGAAGAACAAAGATCCCCCTCTCCGGAGCCCCAAACGGACTCCAGATCTGCCATCCTGTGGAAGAGCATGGCTTGGCGGCGGCTCCGTCTCGTGGATCGTAATAATTCTTTCTCCCTGATTTTTTTCTCCAAAACTAGGATTTTATAGCGTTGGATTTATGGTCTACGGGGCCACCAGGTGGGGTAAACCCACTTGGGCGTGCTAGGAGAGGGGGCATGCCCTGGTGTGTTGTGCCCACCTAGGTCCCCCTCTCCAATAGGTCTTGGCTCCAGAAATTCTTATATATTATATAAAAATTCCTTGCAAAGTTTGGTTCCATTCCGAGAACTTTTATTTCCGCACAAAAACAACACCATGGTAGTTCAGTTGAAAACAACGTCAGTCCGAGGTTAGTTTCATTCAAATCATGCAAATTAGAGTCCAAAACAAGAGGAAAAGCGTTAGGAAAAGTATGGAGATGTATCACCTATCTTTTACTTTTATGTATTTACTTTTATGCAAAGAGTCAAAGTTTTTCTCTCTATTCCTTTTTTCTGTTTTAGCAAGCATCATGTGGTGAGGAAAGATCTAGGCACATATATCCAGTTGGATGTGGGTAGCATGAGTTATTATTGTTGTCATCACCCTTGAGGTGAATATGTTGGGAGGTGAAACTATAAGCCCCTATCATTCTATGTGTCCCAAGTGACTCAACAAATATAGCTATGCTCCTCGGCAAAGGCACCAAAAAAGGTCCTGGTAACCCACAAGTATAGGGGATCGCCACCGTTTTCGAGGGTAGAGTTTTCAACCCAAATTTATCGATTCGACACAAGGGGAGCCAAAGAATATTTGAAGGTATTAGCAGCTGAGTTTTCAATTCAACCACACCTGGAGATTAATTATCTGTAGCAAGTAATCAGTAACACGGTAGTTTGATAGTTTTGATAGTAGTGACAGCAACAATAGTAACTGTAACAGTTGTAGCATTAGTTTTGTAGCAAGCGTAACAGTGATGATAGCAGTAGTAACTTAGCAGAAACAATATAAGATAAATTCGTTGGCATTGGATTGGCGACTTGTTGGATATTATCCCTCATGTGACAGTTATAACCTAGGGCTATTAGGTACTAGCTCCAGTTCATCGATATAATTAGGCATGTATTCCGTAAATAGTCATATGTGCTTTATTATAACTTGCATGACATCTTTTGTCCTACCCTCCCATGGCAGTGGGGTGCATATTGGAAAGTAAGGAATACCAAGGCCTCATTTTAATAGAGAGCCCGAACAAAGCATTAACACATAGTGAATACATGAACTCCTGAAACTACAGTAATCACCGGAAGAAGTCCCGGTTATTGTCACTCCGGGGTTACCGGATCATAACACGTAGTAGGTGACTATAACTTGCAAGATCGGATCTAGAACATGAATATAATGGTGATAACATAAATGGTTCATATCTGAAATCATGGCATCCGGGCCCGAAGTGACAAGCATTAAGCATGGCAAAGTCATAGCAACATTAATCTAAGAACATAGTGGATACTAGGGATCAAGCGCTAACAAAACTAACTTGATTACATGATGAATCTCATTCAACTCCTCACCGACCAGCGAGCCTACGAAGGAATTACTCACTCCCAGTGGGGAGCATCATGGAATTAGCGATGGAGAAGGGTTGGTGATGACGAAGAACGAAAATCCCCCTCTCCGGAGCCCCAAACGGACTCCAGTTTTGCCCCCCGAGGAAGAACATGGCTTGGCGGCGGCTCCGTCTCGTGGATTGCAATAATTATTTATCCCTGATATTTTTCTCCAAAAATAGGATTTTATAGCGTTGGTTTCAGGGTCTGCGGTGCCACCAGGTGGGGACAACCCACCTGTGCGCGCCAGGAGAGGGGGCACGCCCTCGTGGGTTGTGTCCACCCAGGGGACCCTCTCCGGTAGGTCTTGGCTCCAGAAATTCTTATATATTATATAAAAATTCCTCGCAAAGTTTTGTTCCATTTCGAGAACTTTTATTTCTGCACAAAACAACACCATGGTAGTTCTACTGAAAGCAACGTTAGTCCGGGGTTAGTTCCATTCAAATCATGCAAATTAGAGTCCAAAACAAGAGGAAAAGCGTTAGGAAAAGTAGATATGTTGGAGACATATCAACTCCCCCAAGCTTAAACCTTTGCTTGTCCTCAAGCAATTCAGTTGATAAACTGAAAGTGGAAAAGAACAACTTTTAGGAACTATTTTGCTCTTGTTTGCATAAATAAGCTTAAACAACAGCCAGGTTTTCAGCCAACATTACAAATAACCATATCAACAATAACTCTTAAACATTATAATGACTCATATCAATGACATAATCAGCTAGCGAGCAATAATAAGATATCTCAAACGTTAACACGTTGTCAAAACAACCATGATATAATATGACAATAGTGGTATCTCGCTGGCCCTTCTGAGACTGCAAAACATAAATGCAGAGCACCTCCAAAGTTCTAGCATCGACTAAACATTGTAATTCATGGTAGAAAAGATGCAGTCATCATGCACTCAACATTAGCTACACACAATGCATAAATCATGACAAATGTGCTCTTCTTAGTTTCTAGCGCTTGTTTAAGAAGGTGATAAAACAACATAAAAGTAAATAGATAGTCCCTTCGCAGAGGGAAGCAGGGATTTGCAGAGGTGCGAGAGCTCAGTTTTTTGAAATAGAGATAAATGATATTTTGAGACATGCACCCTTCTCATTTACTTCACGACCATCAGTTATCTATGTCTCCCATGCTAAACAGGCTAGTGGCAGTTCCCAAGTGATAAAAGTAAAGGTTTACTCCCCCTCCACCAACAATCACATTCCACGGCTTGTCTGAAACAACGGGTGCCGTCCAAACCAACAACAGTCCCGGGGGAGTTTTGTTTAATTATTTGCATTTTTTAGTTCAGGACTGGGAATCCTCATTACCACCCTTTTCTCGTGCGATGGCGAGTGAATAAGCATTCCACCTGAGAATAACCCGCTTAGTATGGAAGATACCAGTCACCTCCTATCGTTCCATGAACGATCCGGGCACACAAACGGATAATTTTTAGAAGTTTTTAGAGGTGGCACATGCAAATTTACTTAGGATGGCAGGGTAATACCGTGTATAGGTAGGTATGGTGGACTCATCTGGAATAACTTTGGGTTCAAGGTTTTTGATGTACAAGCAGAATCCCCACTTAGTAAAGGCGAAGGCTAGCAATTAGATTGAGAAGCGACCAGCTAGAGAGCAACCACGATCATGACCATGCATTATGCATAAGTAACATTGGACACTAGCATGAGTAGGATATGAACACCATGAACATAAATATTATAGAGGCTATGTTGGTTTCGATTCAACTACATGCATGAACATGTACCAAGTCAAGCCACTTGAACATTCAGAGGAGGATACCATATCATCATACTACATCACAATCATTTTAATGCTATGTCGATATCCGATATAAATCATTATCAACTCCCAGCTACTTATGCATGGCATGAGAAACTATAATCTCTAATTGTCATTGCAAACATGTTTAATCATAATGGGCTAAATCATGTGTACTAGGTTAAACATATTTATACAAAAAGAATAAGTCAAGTTCATACCAGTTTCTCTCTGCCACAACTAGTTAATCAAATGTCGTCATTATTGCCTTTCACTTGCACGAGCGAATGATATGAAAATAATGATAATGCAAGAGTGTCGTGGACTAAGCTGAAATCTGCAAACATTTTATTAAACAGTAGAAGACAAGGTAAAATGTGCTCTTTATTGGTTCAACGATTATTCAGATGAGAGCAACTCAACATTTTCATTATGGTCTTCTCCTTGGTACAACTTGATAAAAAGAAAATAATTTTAAAGAAACACACTAAAATATTTTTGGAGTTTTTAGTTTTCTTGAGCAAGAAAATAAGGGAAAACAAAAACAAGAAAAACTATTTACACGGGAAAGCTCCCAACAAGCAAAAGAAGAACAAGGAAATCTTTTTGGGTTTTCTCTTTAATATTACTACTAAGCATGCATAGAAAGTAAATTAACTACAACTAAGTTTTTTGGGTTTTCTAAAGTTTATCAAACACACAAGAAGAAGGCAAGAAAAATAAATCTAAGCATGGATTATACAATGAAAAAGTGTGGACACGGAAAAATGGAATAAGTGAACATGAATGTAAAGTCGGTGGAAACACGTACTCCCCCAAGCTTAGGCTTTTGGCCTAACTTGGTAGTCGATTAGTAGCCTGAAGTGTAGTAGTCGGCGTGGTAGCTCATGGAAGCTCTTGGTGCGGATGCCTCGGCCCGCCGTGCTGCCTCTACTGCTGCGTTGTTAGCTCGGGCCTCACTCTCAATAGGAAAGTATCTTCCCTTGCTGTGATAATCAAAAAGAGCAGGTGCAGGCAAATATGTTTGCATATAAGATGTTTGGTTAAACACAAGACTATACGTGAAATTATCAGCCTTTCCCTTGAGAATCTTATGGTCTTTCAAAGTGTTAAAATCCAAATACTGCGTGGGTAGGACAGGATCAAAGGGCAGAGGTGAAACACCAAGCCCTCGAGCTAAACGTGTGGCATAAATTCCACCATAGAACCGACCACTATTAGCGTTATGCTGAAGTCCGCGTTCAACAATTCCTCCAAGGTTATAATTCCTTTCACAGGTGAGATGGTGTGGATGAGGCTCAATTCTAGAGCACAAAGTGTACTACAATCTTGCTTGCCTACGATACATTTCCTATTAAATAATGCAAAGTACTAAATTGCAGGAAAATGAATGCTCTTTATTCTACCTTGTGTCACTCCTCTGTTCTCACCGTAACAAACACTAGTCAAGAATGTTTGGTACTCAGCATTTGATGGTTCGTCAAGCGAGCCCTAATACGGGAGTTTGTAGTGGTAAGAAAAATTCTCTAGTGATATGGTAAATGGGTTATCATAAAGCATAAACGACACCCTAGACTCACGGGGAAAGAATTTAAATCCTTTGACAAATGATTCAGTGAGAATGTGGCGTTGTTCACACTTATCTGAAAGGTAGGGACCGAGACCAACATTGTGAACATATTTCTCAAATTCCTCCTTAATGGCCACATGCACCATATACTCATCGCAAGGCCATAAGCATGTTTTGGTGGCGGCATCTTGTGTGGAACTTTCACTTGGTTCAACATAAGACCTGCGAGCAAAACTGTCACTAGAAGATGCCCCCAAGGATCGTTTCCTCGAAGAACTCCTTCCAAATAGGTTCATCATGTCCGCGTACAATTTTCTGAAAATAAAAATTTTGGGGTGACAAAAATTTGTCAACAAAACTTTATAAAATTGATAGCGACTACTCATCGGGGTACATAGAAGCCATAGCAAGCATTCAAACTACTTAGAACACTAAGAATTTAACATGCAAGCACATCTACAACAGCTCCAAGAGTATCTAATTATTCAAAATATAAACCACTAAAGCAAAAACGAATTGGACAAAAAGTGGAGTTACATACCAAGCAACAATCCTCTGAAACAGTTTTGGAAACGGAGCTTCAAGCAAAGAGATCGAAATCCGCGGGTTTGAGCTCAAAAACATGGGAGAGAGAGAGCAATGGAGACTTTTTCTGGAGGTAAGTGATGATGTGGGATGAAGAGGTAAGTGAGGGGGCCACGTGGGGACCACAACCCACCAGGGCGCGCCAGGAGGTGCAGGCGCGCCCAGGTGGGTTGTGCCCACCTGGTGCACCTCCCTCTGGTATTATTTGCACCAAAAATTCTTAAATATTCAGAAAAAATCGTGTAAAATTTTCAGGGCATTCTGAAAACTTTTATTTTTGGGTCATTTTTTATTGCACTGGAAATTCAAAAAACAGACAAAGCATGGCATTTTATTTTATTTAACTAATAAAAATAGAAAATGAAAGGTAGGGAAAAAAGTAGTGCTTACTAAATTCATCAACTTCATACCGTTCAAAAATGATCCATTAATAAGGTTGATAAGGTCTTATTAACAACCACTTTCGATTAGCATGTAACCGAAGAACTTTCATAAATCACTAAGTTACCTTAATGGCGATATGCGTTTCCCTATCAGTAAGTAATTCATATTTATTTTTGACAGTAGGTAGAGGTATTTGAAAACTTCCAATAGTGATTGTCGGAGATTTTTCAATAACATTAATACCATTCACTTGGAATTGTTTCTTCGGAAAGTGCACCGTGTGCTCATTGCCAGTAATATGAAAAGTGGTCTTGCTTTCTTAGCAATCAATAGCAGCCCCTGCAGTATTGAAGAAGGGTCTACCAAGGATAATCGACATGTTATCGTCCTCGGGCATCTCAAGTATAACAAAGTCAGTCAAAATAGTAACATTAGCAATAACAACGGGCACATCCTCACAGATACCGATAGGTATGGCAGTTGATTTGTCAGCCATTTGCCAAGATATTTCAGTAGGTGTGAGTTTATTCAAGTCAAGTCTTTTATATAAAGTGAAAGGTATAACACTAACACCAGCTCCTATATCACACAAAGCAGTTTTCACATAATTCTTTTTGATAGAGCAAGGTATAGTTGGTATTCCCAGTTCTCCAAGTTTTTTAGGTACTCTTTCTTTAAAAGTGTAATTAGCAAGCATAGTGGAGATTTTAGCTTCCAGTATTTTCTCTTATTTGTGATGATGCCTTCCATATAGTTTGCATAAGGAGGCATTTTCAAGATATCAGTCAAGCGAGTATGCAAAAATACTGGCCTCAGCATTTCAACAAAGCTTTCAAATTCTTCATCATCATTCTTTTTAGTTGACTTGGGTGGAAAAGGCATAGGTTTTTGAACCCACGGTTCTCTTTCTTTACCGTGTTTTCTAGCAACAAAATCTCTTTTATCATACATTTTATTTTTAGGTTGTGGGTTATCAAGATCAATAGGTGGTTCTATCTCAACATCATTGTCTGGTTCTTTATCATTGGTTGGTTGAGAGTCTTCATGAACCTCATCATTATCTTTTTCATTATCGTTAGGTGAATGTTCATTACCAGATTGAGTTTCAGCATCTGAGATAGAAACTTCATTATCATTATCAGGAGGTTTTTCTATTTCAGGTTCACTAGAAGTATGCAAAGTCCTATCGTTTTTCTTTTTCTTTTTCTTTTTAGGAGGACTAGGTGCACTGGTGTTAGCTCTTTGTGAATCTGTTCAATTCTTTTAGGGTATCCCTCAAGATAAGGTGGTTCATGAGTCATTTTACCCCCTCTAGTTGCAACTCTAATAGCAAAGTCATGCATATTATTATTCATTTCATCAAGCAATTCTGTTTGTGATTTAGCAACTTGTTCTAATTGAGTTTGGACCATAAAAGCATCTTTTCCCACACCTCTAACATCATTTGATATCCTAAATAACAAGTCACTCAAGCAAGTAATCATATCAGAATTGTATTTCAATTGTTTCATAACATTTCCATTAAAGTGATCCTGTTTTCGAATATAGTTTTCAAACTCATAAAGGCATTGGCTAGGATGCATATTGTGAGGATTATCACTATCATTAAACTTCATAAGAGAATTTACCTCTACCACCTTAGGAAGTGGCGGTGTATTAAGCCCATGTATTTCTTCAATAGGAGGTAAATTTTTAACATCCTCGGTTTTAATACCTTTTTCCTTCATAGATTTCTTTGCCTCTTGCATATCTTCAGGACTGAGATATAATATACCCCTCCTCTTCGGAGTGGGTTTAGCTGGTGGTTCAAGAATATTCGAATCATCATAATTTTTCAATATGTTATTCAATAATTCCTCAGCTTATCCAACAGTTCGTTACCTGAAAACACAACTAGCACAACTATCTAGGAAGTCCCTAGAAGCATCGACTAGTCCATTATAGAAGCTATCAAGTATTTCATTTTTCTTAAGAGGATGATCAGGCAAAGCATTAAGTAACTAGAAAAGCCTCCCCCAAGCTTGTGGGAGACTCTCTTCTTTAGTTTGAGAAAAGTTAAATATTTTTTGTAAGGCAGCTTGTTTCTTATGAGCAGGAAAATATTTTTCAGAGAAATAATAAATCATATCCTGGGACCTACGCACACAACCAAGAGCAAGAGTATTGTACCAAGCTTTACCATCACCCTTTAATGAGAAAGGAAATAATTTGTGAATAAAGTAATAGCAAGTTTTCTCATCATGAGTAAAATGGGTGGCTATATCATTCAACTTAGTAAGATGTGCCACAACAGTTTCAGTTTCATAACCATGGAAAGGGCCGCATTCAACAAAAGTAATTAACTCTGGGTCGATAGAGAATTCATAATCCTTATCATCAATAAAGATAGGTGAAGTAGCAAACTTAGGATCACATTTCATTCTAGCATTCAGAGATTTTTTTATTTATACTTGCATAATAATTTCTCTAGATCATCTATATCATTGCAAGCAGGAATATCTCTAGTTGTTTCTTCACTCATAAAATAACCTTCCGGTACCTTAGGCAATTCATATCTAGGAGGCCTAGTTCTAGTAGGAGTTTTAGTTTCAAGCTCATCATTAGATTCAACAACATCATGATGTATAACTCTAGCAATTTGTTCATCAAGAAATTCACCAAGTGGCACATCATCATTATCATGCAAGGTACTAGCATCATTCGTAGTAGAAGTAGCATCATTAATAACTTATGATATATATGAATTAAGAGCATGTGGTGGAGGTGCAAGTTTACTCATAACAGAAGGTGAATCTAAAGCAGAACTGGATGTCAGTTCCTTACCCCCATCGTCTTTGAGGGAAATATCTTAGTCTTTGCATCCTTCAGATTCTTCATAGTGATAATATGATAATAGTCCCAAGTGACTCAACAAATATAGCTATGCTCCCCGGCAACGTCACCAAAAAAAGGTCTTGATAACCCACAAGTATAGAGGATCACAACAGTTTTCGAGGGTACAATATTCAACCCAAATTTATAGATTCGACACAAGGGGAGCCAAATAATATTTGAAGGTATTAGCATCTGAGTTGTCAATTCAAGCATACCTGGAGATTAATTATCTGTAGTAAGTAATCAGTAACACAGTAGTCCGATAGTTTTGATAATAGTGACAGCACCAATGGTAACAGTAACAGTTGTAGCAGTAGTTTTGTAGCAAGCGTAACAGTGATGATAGCAGTAGTAACTTAGCAGAAACAATATAAGATAAATTCGTAGGCATTGGAATGGTGACTTGTTGGATGATATTCATCATGTGATAGTTATAACCTAGGGCTATTAGGTACTAGCTCCAGTTCATCGATATAATGTAGGCATGTATTCCGTAAATAGTCATATGTGCTTTATTAAAACTTGCATGACATCTTTTGTCCTACCCTCCCGTGGCAGTGGGGTACGTATTGAAAACTATGGGATATCAAGGCCTCCTTTTAATAGAGAACCGGAACAAAGCATTAACACATAGTGAATACATGAACTCCTCAAACTACGGTAATCACCGGAAGAAGTCTCGGTTATTGGCACTCCGGGGTTACCGGATCATGACACGTAGTAGGTGACTACAACTTGCAAGATTGGATCTAGAACATGAATATAATAGTGATAACATAAACGGTTCAGATCTGAAATCATGGCACCCGGGCCCAAAGTGGCGAGCATTAAGCATGGAAAAGTCATAGCAACATCAATCTAAGAACATAGTGGATACTAGGGATCAAGCCCTAACAAAACTAACTCAATTAGATGATGAATCTCATCCAACTCCTCACCGACCAGCGAGCCTACGAAGGAATTACTCACTCTCGGTGGGAAGCATCATGGAATTGGCGATGGAGAAGGGTTGGTGATGACGAAGAACGAAGATCCCAGTCTCCGGAGCCCGAAACGGACTCTAGATCTTCCCTCCCAAGGAAGAACATGGCTTGGCGGCGGCACCGTCTCATGGATCGCGATAATTCTTTATCCCTGATTTTTTCTCCAAAAATAGGATTTTATAGCGTTGGTTTCAGGATCTGTGCGGCCACCAGGTGGGGAAACCCCACCTGGGCATGCCAGGAGAGAGGGGCGTGCCCTGGTGGGTTGTGCCCGCCCAGGGGCCCCTCTCCGGTAGGTCTTGGCTCTAGAAATTCTTATATATTATATAAAAATTCCTCGCAAAGTTTCATTCCATTCCGAGAACTTTTATTTCTGCACAAAAACAACACCATGGTAGTTCTGCTGAAAACAATGTCAGTCCGGGGTTAGTTTCATTCAAAGCATGCAAATTAGAGTCCAAAACAAGAGGAGAAGTAGATACGTTGGAGACGTATTAGCTATCTTTTACTTTTATGTATTTACTTTTATGCAAAGAGTCAAAGTTTTTATCTCTGTTCCTTTTTATTTTTTCTTTTGGCAAGCATCATGTGGTGAGGAAAGATCTAGGAACATATATCCAGTTGGATGTGGGTAGCATGAGTTATTATTGTTGTCATCACCCTTGAGGTGAATACATTGGGAGGTGAAACTATAAGCCGCTATCTTTCTATGTGTCTGGTTGAAATGTTTTTCTCATGTGTATGTGGTGAGTGTTAGCAATCATAGAAGGCTATATGATTGTTGAGTATGTGGACTTGCCAAAAATGCTACGATACACGACCCTTCCTGAAAAGATGATGAATTGTAGTTGCAAAGTTGACTGAGAACATAGTTTGTTAGTTTCCAATAGAGTTCATGCTTTATACTTTGATGTTATTATGAATTGTTACTTATTCATGAGAAGTCTATCATAAAAGTTCTATGATAAAAGTTTTATGTTAAAGTTTTATGTTGTTATAGTAATATACATGATGATTCTATGTATGTATTTTTTTATCGACACGTCTCTCTCTCTCTCTCTCTAAGCATCAGGACATGTTTTTCGCTTTCGGTTTTCGCTTGAGGACAAGCGAGGTCTAAGCTTGGGGGAGTTGATACGTCCATTTTGCATCATGTTTACCTACTATTATTTATATTGTTTTGATGTATAATAATTCTTTTTTGAGTGTTTCTAATGCCTTTTCTCTCATAATATGAAAGGTACACACAAAGAGGGAGAATACCAGCAGCTGGAATTCTGGACCTGAAAAAGCTACATCACGCTACCTATTCTGCACAACTCCAAATGAGCTGAAACTTTATGGGGAATTTTTATGGAATATATAAGAAATATTGGAGCCAATAAATACCAGAGGGGGCCCACCAGGTGTGCAAAACCCACCGGGGCGCGCTAGGAGGCCCAGGCGCGCCCAAGTGGGTTGTGCCCTCCTCGGCCCACCTCCGATGCCCCTCTTCTGGTATATAAGTCATTTTGACCTAGAAAAATAGGGGAGGACTTCCGGGACAAAGCACGGCCGTCTCCAGGCGGAACATGGGCAGGAGCACTTTTGCCCTCCGACGGAGCGATTCCACCGGGGGAACTTCCCTCCCGGAGGGGGAAATCATCGTCATCATCATCACCAACAACTCTCCCATCTTCGGGAGGGAAATCTCCATCAACATCTTCAACAACACCATCTCCTCTCAAACCCTAGTTCATCTATTGTGTTCAATCTTTGTACTAGAACAATTGATTGGTGCTTCTGTGTGACTAGTAGTGTTGATTACATCTTGTAGTTTATTACTATATGGTTTATTTGGTGGAAGATCATGTGTTCAAATCCATTATGCTATCTAATACCCCCCTAATCTTGAGCATGATTATCATTTGTGAGTAGTTACTTTTGTTCTTGAGGTCACGGGAGAAATTTTGTTGCAAGTAATCATGTGAATTTTATATGTGTTCGATATTTTGATGGTATGTATGTTGTGATTCCCTTAGTGGTGTCATGTGAACGTCAACTACATGAAAATTCACCATATTTGGGTCTAAGGGAATGCACTGTGGAGTAGTTATTAGATGATGGGTTGTGAGAGTGACAGAAGCTTAAACCCTAGTTTATGCACTATTCCGTAAGGGACTAATTTGGATCCAAAAGTGTAATGCTATGATTAGAATTTATCCTTAATACTTTTCTCGTAGTTGCGGATTCTTGCGAGGGGGTTAATCATAAGCAGGAGGTGTGTTCAAGTAAGAACAGCACCTATGCACCGGTCCACCCACATATCAAATTATCAAAGTAGCAAACACAATTCAAACCAACATGATGAAACTGACTAGATGAAATTCCCGTGTAACCGCAAGAACGCTTTGCTTATCATAAGAGACCCTTTTGGCCTGTCCTTTGCCTAAAAAGGATTGGGCTACCTTGCTGCACTTTTGTTACCGTTACTTGCTCGTTACAAATTATCTTGCTATCAAACTACTCGTTACTTATAATTTCAGTGCTTCCAGAGAATACCTTGCTGAAAACCACTTGTCAATAGCATCATCTTTAGCTTTATCCACATCAATACCTCTTTAGGAGATTTTATGTCCCAAAACAATACCTTCATTAACCATAAAGTGGCACTTCTCTCAATTCAAGACAATATTAGTTTCTTCACATCTCTGCAAAACTCAATCAAGGTTGCTTAAGCAATCATTAAAAGAAGTTCCGTAAACAGAGAAATCATCCATGAAAACCTCAACAATCTTTTCACAAAAGTCAGAGAATATAGTAGTCATACATCTTTGAAAGGTAGCAGGAGCATTGCATAAACCAAAAGGCATACATCTACATGCAAAGGTACCAAAAGGGCATGTAAAAAGTAGTTTTTTCTTGATCCTCTTGTGACACAGATATTTGAGAAAAACCAGAATAACCATCTAGAAAACAGAAGTGTGTCAGTTTGGATAATCTTTCTAGAATTTGATCAATAAAAGGTAGAGGATAATGATCTTTCCTAGTAGCTTTGTTTAATTTCTGAAAATAAATTACCATTCTATAACCTGTAACAATTCTTTGTGGAATTAGTTCATTCTTATCATTGGGAACAACAATAATACCTCCCTTTTTAGTGACACAATGAACAAGACTTACCCATCTACTATCAAGAATAGGATAGATTATACCTTCTTCCAGAAGCTTTAATATTTCATTTCTTACCACTTCCTTCATCTTAGGATTTAACTGTCATTGGTGATCAACAACTGGTTTAGCATCAGGTTCCATATTAATTTTGTGCTGACATAGAGTGGGACTAATGCCCTTAAGATCATCCAGAGTATATCCAATAGCGGCACGGTGCTTCCTGAGAGTTTTCAATAATTTCTTTTCTTCATGCTCTGAAAGGTTAGCACTAATAATAAGAGGATATATCTTCTTTTCATCATGATAAGCATATTTCAAAGTAGCATGTAATTGTTTAATATCAAAAATCAGGTCACTCTCGGGTGGTAGAGGATATCCAAGAGTCTCAACAGGCAAATTGTGTTTCAAAATAGGCATTTGTTTAAAGAATACTTCATCTATTCTATTTCTTTCATCCATGAACATATCATTTTCATGGTCTAGCAAATATTGTTCTAAAGGACCAGCAAGACCAATAATTTCATCTTTACTAGGCAATTCTTTATCACGAGGTTGTCTATGAAATTTGGAGAAATTAAATTCATGAGACACATCCCCGAAATTCACACTAACAATTTCTTGCTTACAATCTATCTTAGCATTGATGGTGTTCTAGAAAGGTCTAACAAATATAATGGGCAAAAATCATCTTGTGGGGAACCAAGAACAAGAAAATCAGTAGGGTATTTTATTTTCCCACACAAGACTTCAACATCTCTAACAATCCCAATTGGTGATATAGTATCTCTATTAGCAAGCTTAATAGTAACATCAATATCTTCTATTTGAGAAGGTGCAATATCGTTCATAATTTCTAGATATAAAGTAAAGGGAGTTGTACTAAAACTAGCACCCAAATCACATAAGCCATGGTAACAATGATCTCCTATTTTAACAGAAACAACATGCATGCCAACAATAGGTCTATGTTTATCTTTATCATCGGGTTTGGCAATTCTAGCAGCTTCATCACAGAAGTAAGTAACATGCCCATCAATATTATCGACCAAGAGATCCTTAACCATAGCAATACTAGGTTCAGCTTTAACTTGTCCAGGGGGTGTAGGTGTTCTAGTATAACTCTTAGGAACCATAGCTGAAGCTTTAGCATGTTCTTTTATCATAACAGGAAAGGGTGGTTTCTCAATGTAAGCAATTGGAATAACAGGGTCAACATTATAAGTAATAGTTTCTTCTTAAGCTTTAATAGGTTCTACTACTTTTACTTCAATCTGAGGATGATATTTAAACCATTTCTCCTTAGGGATATCAACATGAGTAGCAAATTATTCACAGAAGGAAGCTACTATGTCAGGGTCAAGTCCGTAATTAGTCCTAAATTCACGAAAAACATCGGTATCCATAAAAGATTTAACGCAATCAAACTTAAGGTTTACACCTGACTCCTTACCTTCGTCGAGCTCCCAATCTTTATAGTTGTGTTTAATTCTTTCCAATAAATCCCATTTGAATTCAATAGTCTTCTTCATAAAAGAACCAGTACAAGAAGTATCGTGAATGGATTGATCATTATGAGAAAGCGGAGCATAAAAATTATGAATAATAATTTCTCTTGAGAGCTCATAATTTGGGCATGAATATAACATTGACTTAAGACTCCCCCAAGCTTGAGCGATACTTTCTCCTTCACAAGGCCATAAATTATATATATAATTGCGATCACGATGAACCAAATACATAGGATAAAACTTCTGATGAGATTCCAATTTCAATCGGTTGCAGTTCCACGCTCCAATATCATCACATAGCCTGCCTTTCCCTTCAAAGATAAAGGGAAGACATTCTTCTTGACATCATCCTTGGGAAAACCTGCAAGCTTAAATAATCCATAATCTTCATCCACATAGATTAGATGCAAATCAGTATGTAGTGTTCCATCTCCCGCATAAGGATTAGCTAGCAATTTCTCTATCATACCCAAAGGAATTTCGTAATAAATATTTTTAGTAGGTGCAGTGGGTTGAGGAGCAACTCTTTGCTCTTCTGGTCGAGGTGAAGATACCCTGAACAAACCCCTCAAAGGATTATTTTCCATAGTGACAAGTGACAGTAAATTTCATCATGTAATATAAATGTTTCCTTACCAAATTCAACTCACCAAAGGCGCTTCACTCCCCGGCAACGGTGCCAGAAAAGAGTCTTGATGACCCACAAGTATAGGGGATCTATCGTAGTCCTTTCGATAAGTAAGAGTGTCGAACCCAACGAGGGGCAGAAGGAAATGACAAGCGGTTTTTAGCAAGATATTTTCCGGAAGCACTGAAATTATCGCTAATAAATAGTTTTGTGATAAGATAATTCATAACGGATAATAAGTAACAAGTGTAACAAAGGTGCAGCAAGGTGGCCCAATCCTTTTTGTAGCAAAGGATAAGCCTGGATGAACTCCTATATAAAGCAAAGCACTCCCGAGGACACATGGGAATTATTGTGAAGTTAGTTTTCATCATACTCATATGATTCACGTTCGTTACTTTGATAATTTGATATGTGGGTGGACCATTTCTTGGGTGCTGTCCTTACTTGGACAAGCTTCCCACTTATGATTAACCCCTCTCGCAAGCATCACAACTATGAAAGAACAATTAAGATAAATCTAACCATAGCATGAAACATGTGGATCCAAATCAGCCCCTTGCGAAGCAACGCATAAACTAGAGTTTAAGCTTCTGTCACTCTAGTAAACCATCATCTACTTATTACTTCCTAGTGTCTTACCCTAGGCCCAAATCATGATGAAGTGTCATGTAGTCTACGTTCACATAACACCACTAGAGGAAAGACAACATACATCTCATCAAAATATTGAAAAAAATACCAAATTCACATGATTACTTATAACAAGACTTCTCCCATGTCCTCATGAAAAAAAGTAACTACTCACAAAGCATGTTAATGTTCAAGATCAGAGTGGTATTGAATATCATTAAGGATTTGAATATATAATCTTCCACCAAATAAACCAACTAGCATCAACTACAAGGAGTAATCAACACTACTAGCAACCCACAGGTACCAATCTGAGGTTTTGAGACAAAGATCGGATACAAGAGACGAAGTAGGGGTTGAGAGGAGATGGTACTAGTGAAGATGTTGATGGAGATTTCCCCCCTCTAAATGATAGGATCATCGGTGATGTCGATGGCTTCGATTCCCCCCTCGAGGAGGAAGTTCCTCCGACAGAACAGCTCCGTCAGAGCCCTAGATTGCTTCTGCCCAGGTTCCGCCTCGAGACGGTGGCGCTTCGTCCCGAAAGCTTCCTTATGATTTCTTCCAGGTCAAAAGCCTCCATATAGCAGAAGATGGGCACCGGAGACCTGATAGGGGGCCCACAAGCCCTAGGGGCACGCCTAGGAGGTAGGGCGTGCCCCCAGGCTTGTGGGCACCTGGTGGGTCCCCTTAGGTATTTTCTTTGCCCAATATTTTTTATATATTCCAAAATAATTCTCTGTAAATTTTCAGGACTTTTGGAGTTATGAAGAATAGGTATCTCAAATTTGCTCCTTTCTGGTCCAGAATTCTAGCTGCCGGCATTCTCCCTCTTCATGTAAATCTTGTAAAACAAGAGAGAAAATGCATAAGTATTGTACCATAATATGTAATAACATCCCATAATGCAATAAATATCAATATAAAAGCATGATGCAAAATAGATGTATCAACTACCCCGTGGGAATTGCATACTACTTTCACTGAGGCGGGACATCGGGAGCCCATTCCTTTTAGGGTCTTACCGTAGAGTATGTTCAACCCGCTTGAAACTACAACTAATCCCCAGGTGGTTTTGATAATTCACAACAACATATAGCTCATTGAGCTAATATCCATTCAAGATAATTTTTTCAGGAAGTTCAATGAATGGCATGGCATGGAATAGAGATGTGGACCCGTCAAAATACTGAGGACAAATATTGGCAAAAGCTCAAGACTCTTCATCTTTATTTTAGTGATCCAGGATTACATTGAGTCCATAGGAAAGCCAATACTATTAAAAGGCGATGAGGTGTTGGTTAATGGCTTGCTTTCTCAAATGCTTAGTGATATTGCTGTAAAACCCCTAGCCACTTTCTCCATCCAAATATGTCAATACCCTAAACTCCAACTCGGCCCCACCGATTCTTTCTATCTGGAGCCACCGAGTTCATATGACATAGCCACAGCCAGAAACCCTAACAGTTCGGTCTCACCGATACGGGTCTCGGTCTCACCGAGATGGTCTTGCCAACACTTTGTGTCTTGTTGCATTTATTTTGGTCTCACCGAGTTGGCTTGATAGATTCTCTGTTTCCTTATTGCTTCACTTCGGTCTCACCGAGTTGATGCAAACGGAGCCACTGAGGTGGTGTTTACCCTAGGCCCTATCACATCGGTCCCACCGAGTTGTTCAAGTCGGTCCAACTGATATTCCTAACGTTCACATTTTTGAACATATCAGTGCCACCGAGTTTAACCATTCGGTCCCACCGAGATGAGTCAAATATCTGTAACGGTTGGATTTTGTGTGGAGGCTATATATACCCCTCCACCCCCTTCTCCATTTTTGAGAGAGCCATCAGAACGTGCCTACACTTCCACCATACATTTTCCGATACAGAACCACCTACTCATGTGTTGAGATCAAGACATTCCAATCCTACCACAAGAATCTTGATTTCTGGCCTTCCCCAAGTTGCTTTCCACTCAAACCATCTTTCCACCATAGCCAAATCTGAGAGAGAGAGAGAGAGTTGAGTGTTGGGGAGACTATCATTTGAAGCACAAGGTCAAGGACTTCATCATCAACACACCATCTATTACCTTTTGGTGAGTCGTGTCTCCTAGATTGGTTAGGTGTCACTTGGGAGCCTCCATCAAGATGTATAGTTGAACCAAGAAGTTTGTAAGGTCAAGGAGATCGCCTACTTCGTGTAGACCTACTCGAGTGAGGCAAGTCATTCGTGGGCGATGGCCATGGTGTGATAGACACGGTTACTTCTTCGTGGACCCTTTGTGGGTGGAGCCCTCTGTGGACTCGCGCAATCATTACCCTTCGTGGGTTGAAGTCTCCTTCAGCGTGGACGTATGATAGCACCACCTATCGGAACCACGCCAAAAATCTCCGTGTCTCCATTGTGTTTGCCTTCTCCAAAACCTTCCCTTTACCTTCATATGCAATGTTTTACTTTCTACTGCTATAGTCTTAGAATTGCATGTGTAGGTTGATTGCTTGACTTTTGCTAATTGCTAAAATTTGCCCACAGCTAAAATTGGGAAAAGGATAGACTTTTATTTGGTCAAGTAGTCTAATCACCCCCCTCTAGACATACTTTCTACCCTACAAGTGATATCAGAGCTTTGGTCTCCATTCGCCTTGATTTCCATAGCTTTGGTGATCATAGCCTTGGTTTCACAACCTAGGAGAGTATGGCGTCTAGCGTGGGAAATTATCACCATAGAGGTCCTTACTTTGATGCTACAATTTTTGATAGTTGGAAGCATAAGATGAAAATGCATATTCTTGGTCATAATTCCGTCGTTTGGGCTGTTGTGCGTATTGGCTTGAAAGGTGATTTCTTCAAGGATGGAACAGAACCAGATCGTGAAGCAAAAGCGAAGAAATGAAGATGTTGCAATACAATGCTCAAGATTGTGATATTCTCTTCAATGGATTGTGTCCTGAAGAATTCAACAAAAGAAATTGCCTTGAGAATGCAAATGAAATTTGGGATACTGTTGTTGATATGCACGAAGGACCAAGTCCGTCACGGAATCCAAGTTGGATGTACTTCAAAGTCAACTTGACAAGTTCAAAATGAAGGATGGTGAAGGAGTCGCTGAAATGTACTCTAGGAGTGCTCTCATCACAAATGAGATTGCCGGCTTAGGAAGTGAAGAGATGACCGACAAATTCATCACCAAGAAGATCCTAAGAGCCTTGGATGGAAAATATGATACTATATGCACTTTAATCCAAATGATGCCCAATTACAAAGATCCCAAGCCCACAGAAGTCATTGGTAGAATTTTTTCGCATGAGATGTCACTCAAGGATAAGCACAATAAGTCAAGTGGTGCTCACAAAGCTTCAAGTGATGCTCCTACAACATCAAGTGAGAAGCAAGTCTCTAATGAAGAATTGAGCTTAATGGTGAACTTCAACAAGTTTGACAAAATAGAAGCAAAGAGAGAAGCTCCAAGTCAATGTCCTACAATGAAAAAAGATCTTGTAGTCGTGATTGTAATTGCTGCAATTGTGGAAGACATGGACACTACCCCAGTGAGTGTACGACTCCCTACAAGAAAAGAGATGACTCACCAAAAGGAGGAGTAGAAGAGATGAATCACCTCCAAAAGAGAGAAGGAGTAAAGATGATCATTATGAATGAAGACCCTATCGTAGAAGCAAGGATTCGGAAAGGAAGGAGAAGTCATCGAAGAGCTGCACAAGACGAAGACATCAAGCTCACGTTGGTGAATGGGTATCCGGTTCCGACTCCGACAACTACTTCGAGAGAAGCTATCACTCTCACTCCGACTATACTCAAGATGAAGGTGTTGCCAGTCTTGCACTGTCATCCAACTCCTACGACATATTTGACTCACCAAATTAAGGAATTGGAAGATGCTTCATGGCTAAAGGCCCTAAGGTATCACACCCCGAGTATGTTGATTTCAATAGTGATGAATATGATTTGCTAGGTGATGATGATTTACTTGTTGACAACACTAGTGATGAAAACTATGATGAACTTGCTAGTAATCATGCTAATCAAGATGAAGCAAATGACGATGATAAGAAGGAGATTGAGCGTCTAACTAAAGAACTAAACACTCTTAAGTTAGCTCATGAAACAACTTTAGAGGATCATAGAGAGCTCTTAAGACTCATGAGAAGCTACACTTCGAGAAGCTAAATTTAGAGGAAGAGCATGAGTTTCTAAAAGCTATCAATGATGATCTTCAAAATAAGAGTTCTTCTTACCTTGCCAAATGTATCCTCTTGTCTACTTACATGCCAACAAGAGAAAGAAATATTCTTCCTCTAGTAATAAAAATAATCATGTTAAATCCAATATTGTTGCTTCTAGTAGTCCACTTGATTCCACAAATGATTCTCTTAGCCAAGATACACTTGATCAAGAAAATAGTTTATTGAAGGGAATTATAGAGAAAGGTGTTTACAGGAGACTTGTCGGGAGTAGGC
The DNA here is from genome assembly GCF_018294505.1 of Triticum aestivum. Classification (NCBI taxonomy): domain Eukaryota; kingdom Viridiplantae; phylum Streptophyta; class Magnoliopsida; order Poales; family Poaceae; genus Triticum; species Triticum aestivum. The sequence continues at coordinate 367,713,831 of NC_057797.1, read as the reverse complement.
AATTGGAGGAAATTGTACGCAAGCAAGGAAGGCACACTACAATAATCTGGAACTTTGCCGTCTGCCATGGCTGATCGCAAAGGCATGCCCGGCGGACCGCAAAGGCCTTTGCCGTCACCCAACAGATGGCAACACATCCGGTTGAAAAAACTACAACAAAGGGCTCTTTGTCGTCTGCTGGCGGACGGCAAAGAAGCAAAGGTCTTTGCCATCTGCTAGCAGGCATCAAAGAGCCTGGACAGCACACGTGGAAGCTTAGGTCCGTTAAGGGGTTAATGGCGTGCTTTGCCGTCTGCTAGCAGACAACAAAGTGCCCAAATAGGCCTGCCTAGATGCCCCCTGGTTGCTAACACATGGCATGCTTTACCTTCTGCTGGTAGACGGCAAAGATGCGAAGGTCTTTGTCGTCTGCCAGCAGACGGCAAAGCATGCCATATAGGCAAGCCCAATGCACCCTAGGTTGCACAGGTAGCTGACACATTGCAGCTTTGCCGTCTGCCAGCTGATGGCAAAGCTCTTTGTCGTGTGCCAGCAGATGGCAAAGTGCCTGTATAGCCCCTGTTTTTTTTGTTTTTTTCTTAAATTCAATCAATTTCACATAATTTCACAAATATATATACACACATTTTAAAATACTTTCAACAAGCATACGAACACATATACATGCCAAATCATATCCCTGCCATATGGATATGATCATCCAACACATATACATACCAAATCAAAAGTCTATATGCAACATATATAGCTAGCCAACATATCCAACAACAAGCATACAATGATTTCATCCATACATACATATATAGGTAGCAAGTTTCACATTGTTCATCCTAGAAAAATCTAAACAAAAAGGAAGCACAAGGAGAAGAGTAGACTCCATCAACAGAAGCTTCCTCATCTAAACCAAATCTGGAAATTGGGAAAGAAGAAAGTTAGAAGAACAAAGTTAGAAGAAGAAGAAGACTAGCTAGAAGAAGAAGAAGAAGAAGAAGAAGAAGAAGAAGAAGAAGAAAAAGAAGAAGAAAAAGAAGAAGAAGAAGATTTTTTTCTTCTCTTTCTTTCTCTCCTCTTCTTTATCTTCTTCTTCTTCTAACTAAGGTAGGTAAAAATGTCATTTTTTAGCTAAGCTAGGTAAAAAATGCTAAGTGTAGGTCATTTAAGAGCTAAGCTAAGTAAATAGGTCATTTTGGAACTTATTAAGGTTATTATGTCATTTTCGAGGAAAATAAGGTAAGTCTATGTCATTTTGGAGGTAACAAAGATTATCATGCCATTTTTGACCTAAGTATGCTAAGTATGTCATAAATGAGCTGAACAAGCTAAGTATAGGTCTTTTTTGAGCTAACCTAGGTAGTCATGCCATTTTTGAGCTAACTAAGCATATTTATTCATTTTGGAGGACAACATTGTAAGTGTAGGTCATTTTAGAGCTATCCTAGTTAAAATCGATCATTTTGGAGCTAGGTAAGGTTATTTTGTTATTTGGAGGAAAATAAACTAATTATATGAGAGTTTGCAGCTAAACCAAGGTTATTATGCCATTTTTACCTAAGTAATCTAATTATGTCATAAATGAAGTAGGTAAGCTAAGTATAGATCATTATTGAGCTATCCTAGGTAGTTATGCCATTTTTAGTTAACTAAGCATATTAAGTCATTTAGGAGGAAAAAATGCCAAGTATAGGTCATTTTATAGCTATCCTAGGTAAAGTATAGGTCAACTAAGCTTATTATGTCCATTTGGAGAAAAATTAGGTAAGTATAGGTCATTTTTGTGCTAACCTAGGTGATGATGCCATATTTGAGCCAACTTACATATGTATAGCTCATTTTTTACCTAACTTAGGAAAATATGCCATTTAGGAGGAAACTAAGCTAAGTATGCATTTGTTAAGCAAAACACTTGAGAAAACATACCCTCATCACAACAAATGTGATGAAGATCACAACTAAGGTAACAATTGATCCAACGGCATAATGATACCAAGCCTCATTATCAATGGCATATTTTCTAATCTTCTTAATCTTCAAGAGCACTGCATTCATCTTCATCTTGTGATCGTCGATGACATCAACAACATACAACTCCAATATCATCTTCTCTTCTTCAATTCTTTTAATTTTTTCTGTCAAATACTCATTTTAATTTTCAAATAAATTTAACTTCTTGACAAGAGGGTCGGTTGCAATTTCCGGTTCACATACCTCCTAGATAAAAATATCTCTATCTCAACTTGATGGCCATAATTGTCATAAATGTGAAATGCTACAAATAGTTATAAAAGAGAATTTACCACATCCGAATCATAAAGCGGGCGAGGACCAACGGGGACGGATCAAGACCATGGCACTATGTATAACAAACAATCATACAAAGTAATAAATTTATACAAGTAACTATATAAATCATACAATCATACAAGTAACTATATAAATCAAGTACAACATAAAAAATTGAATACCTAATAATAATCTGCATCCTCGGGTTCAATAAATGCTTAGGAATCGATAAATGCATCATCATCATCATTAATAAATGCATCATCATGTGGAAGGCCACCTTTATGTAATCGGTCAAGCATTGACAGGTCATCCGCAATAATAACCTCTTCTAGTTCAGGCTCTTCTTGTTCCGGCTCAAGGCTGAAGTCAGGTTCACTGTCGCTGTCTACTTCAATGTTCTGGGGTGAAGTAGAACGGTTCTTGAAACATTTTTTGGAAAGAAGTGTTTCTTGGAAGAATTCTCCTTCATATGTGTCTGGGTTAATGTGAGGTTCATAATCCTCTTCATTGGGTGGAGGTGGTCTAACATGTGGCGGCACTTCATAAACGACATCCCAACCATTGAGACTTGGATCACTTTGACAGGCCCATGGTAGATAGAAAACTTGGGTTGCCTGTTGAGCTGTAATATAGACATCGGGAACATCCAAATGGGTGCTTTGTTTGATTTCCACTAGCCCTATATGTTCATGAGTCCTTCTAGTCTCCTTCGGCTGGAACCAATAACATTTGAAAACTACAACGTTTGGTGGGTTTGCACCATAGAATTGAAGTTCATAAATTGCTTCAACTCTTCCATAATACTCGGTATCTCCTTCGCCGATAGCAGAGACACAACAATATGTAGACTTTCAATCGGCCAAAGATAGCTCTTTGCCATAGGTATGAAAGCGATACCCGTTGATGTCATATTTGTCAAACGAACGGCCCTTAAAGTCAAAACCATTAGCGACTTGTCTCAATTCGGCATCCATAAACTCTGAATTATCCTACAAGTTTAATACAAAAGAGATTGTTGCATTGGCTGCAAATTAGACGAAAAGATGAAATGGTATAATGGAAAGTACCGTTTGTTTGGACCAAGAGATGAAACCGGGATAGCCGCCTCCATGCTTTGCTAGAAGCTCATACTCTTTGACGGAATCCTTTTGGATCACTGCTCCATGCGAGAATTTGGAGATGTATCGACTGTACCAAAATTATCCGCGAATAAGAGCAGTTCAAAGGAATTAGAAGTTGTGAAACAATGTACCGAGAACATACTCGATGTATGGCCGCACTTCTGTTAGGTTGTTCAAGATATAGAACAAAATGGTCCACCATTCTTCGACATCCAACGTTAAGGAATTAGAAACACCGGCTTGTGCGAGATCCCATTTGAATAGGATGAGGTTGGATCCACCCTTTTTAGGGTCGCCAGAATTGTACCGAGGCTTCGGATTATCCAAATGACAATTTTTAGCTTCATAGTGTGCTGTCACGAAGTTTGCCACCTCCTCAGTAATGAATGCCACGTCCATTGATGCTTCAATTCTACGTTTATTTTTACATTTTTCTCAAAGCATCTTCTGCATCCTCTCAGTTGCGTAGCACCAACGATTTTGCATGCCCCCCCCATCTTGCCTCGGTTTGGAGATGCAAAATCAAGTGCTGCATTGCATTAAAGAAGCCCGGCGGAAAGATCTTCTCTAACTTGCATATCAACTTCGGCGCCAACTCTTCCATTTCTTCTAGCAGGCCAGGTGATAGTTTTTTCGCACAAAGAACATAGAAGAAATAGCTTAGCTCTGCTAGTACTAGCCATTCATCCTCACACGGATGTAGCCATGGAACATCACTGGCATTACCCGCTCAATCCATATGTGCCAATCATGACTCTTGAGACCAAATATATTCAATGTTTCAAGATTCGCACCCCTCTTTAGATTCGCTGCATACCCATCAGGGAACATCAACTGCATTTTCACCCACAAGATAATTTCCCTCATTGCCGGCCTTCCAAGATTGAACCATGCTTTTGACTTTGTCCAGTTCTGCTTTCCTTTCGGTGGTTGCATATTTTGTAACGGGCTATCACATAGAGCCTCCGGATCGACTCTGTCCTTAGTATTATCCTTTGACTTCCCCTCTATGCCGAACAATGTTCCAAAAAGTGCCTCGGAGATATTCTTTTCAGTATGCATCACGTCGATGTTGTGTGGGCAAAGGAGGTCTTTGAAGTAAGGCAGATCCCACAAGCATGTCTTGTGAGTCCAAGCGTGTTTCGAATTATACCCCTTGAAATACTCTGGACGCTCTGGATGTGGCTCGAGAGCATTTAACTGATCCGGAGTCTCTTGGCCTGTCAACGCAGATGGTGCAAAGTTTTTGACAACTCTACCTGAGGGAGTCCTGGTTTAGGGGGTGTTTGGGTAGCCGGACTATACCTTCAGCCGGACTCCAGGACTATGAAGATACAAGATTGAAGACTTCGTCCCGTGTCCGGATGGAACTTTCCTTGGCGTGGAAGGCAAGCTTGGCGATGCGGATATTCAAGATCTCCTACCATTGTAACAGACTTTGTGTAACCCTAACCCTCTCCGATGTCTATATAAACCGGAGGGTTTTAGTCCGTAGGACAACTTCATCATACAACAAGCATACCATAGGCTAGCTTCTAGGGTTTAGCCTCCTTGATCTCGTGGTAGATCTACTCTTGTACTACCCATATCATCAATATTAATCGAGCAGGACATAGGGTTTTACCTCCATTAAGAGGGCCCGAACCTAGGTAAAACATTGTGTCCCTTGTCTCCTGTTACCATCCGCCTAGACGCACAGTTCGGGACCCCCTACCCGAGATCCGCCGGTTTTGACACCGACATTGGTGCTTTCATTCAGAGTTCCTCTATGCCGTCGCAATCAGGAAGGATGCCTCTTCCCGTCTTTAAAGATGGCGCCGTTACTAAGAGAGCCTTGGCTGTCGGCCAAACTCTCCGGCTAGGCGGTTTTCTCATGACCGCCTGTTCGGCCGTTGCACCGACGGTGACCTCTCGGGTCATCAAAAGCAATCTTCATGTCAGCTCGGAGCTTGTTGAGAAGTTAGATCCAATGGAGCTCTCTTCCGTAAACGAGCTCTTGGATCGCATTGCCGCCTTGGGTGTCACTACGGATTATGACCAGGTTGGGCTTAAACCCGATCTAAGAGAAATTAATTCTCCCCAAGTCACCCATCACGTTGCCGTGGTAGAGGCACAGTGCGGCGACTCTTCATCTATCTTAAGGACTAGCTACATCCGTATTCCCGATCCCTCGAAGCCAGATACCCGCGGATGGGAGGACGTAACTCAAGACCTGAACTTAGAATCAGGCAACGGGCTAGATTCACCGGACAACATCCAGGAATCCAAACTTCAGAGTTCGGCAACTCCTTGGCCTCTGAGTCTTAGATTGGGTGAAGTTCCGGATTTAATTCCACCCACCCACCCGAACATAAGCGATCTATCCCAAATCAGGCAAAAGCCTGAAGAAACAGTACATCATTAGTGGGCAAGGTTCCTCCTGGTTATGAACAGGATAAAGGACTATCGCGAGGAAGATGCAATCTCAATCTTTTGCAATAATTGCACGGACAAGGGAATCCTCAACGCCACAAGTCGTCATGATCTTACACGCTTCGCTGACTTGGCGTCCATAGTACAAAAGTACTGTGCGATGGAAAGCGCCCGGAAAACCAAAACTAAATTTTGGGACAATCCGGCCCTGAATAGAAACCTCGTCCGAAATAAAAGGGTGCATCATCATCAGACACCCGGGTTCAAAACCAAAAAACCAAAACCCTCTACAGGGCATGGAACCATACTAGAGGGATGGCTTAGTGGACCCTATAAAATTCATAGTACAGAGGACGCCACACCAACTCATAGCCTTAGAGCATGTTGGATACTCTGGCAGGTGGCCAAAAGGGGCGAAGATCTCCTAATTCCGGAGGACACACAAAGCCACCTCAGGGACTCCAGTACAGTCTTAACAGTCTTCGAGACTTTCGCATCAAATAATATGTGAAAAAGAACACTCCGCAGCCTCGCCGAAGTCTATCAAGTAGCAACAATAAACCCATGGAGTGACACGGCTATTACTTTTAATGCCAGTGATGAACCTAAATTGCGAACAGCTCGAGCACCAGCCGCATTGGTACTCAGTCCTATAGTGGACGGCTTTAGCCTCACCAAGGTACTCATGGACGAAGGCAGCGGATTGAACCTCATTTATGAGGAAACCCTTCAAAAAATGGAAATAGACTAGAACCGCATTGAGCAAAGCAGCATAACCTTTAGAGGAATAATCCCCAGTTGGGAAGCGCGCTGTGCAGGAAAAATCACACTAGATGTGGTGTTCGGCACGCCGGATAATTATAGGTCCGAAGAGGTCACATTCCAGGTGGCCCCGTTCAGTAGCGGATACCACGCTCTGCTCGGGCGGGAAGCCTTTACAATCTTCCAAGCAATACCCCATTACGGGTACATGAAGCTCAAGATGCCTGGGCCGAACGGAATCATCACTCTCGCTAGTGATCCGGACATAGCACTCCGCGCCGAAAACAAGACAGCCGCATTGGCCCTTGAGGCACTGTCCGAAGCCCTAGCGGCTGAGGAACTGACTATGTTGCGCTCCACGGTAAACAGGGACGATGTGATACTCGACAAAAGATCCAGGTCCACCTCCTTTAAACCAGCGGATGAAATAGTCAAATTCCAGGTCCATACAACGGACCCCAATAAAATAGCTTCCATCGGGGCACGATTAAACCCCGATGTAGATGCCGCACTGCGAGAATTCCTACGGGAGAACTAGGACATTTTTGCCTGGCACCCTTCAGACATGCCAGGAATCCCATGCAGGCTGGCCGAACACAGCTTAAATATCCTAAAAGGATTCAAACCTATCAAACAAGCCCTTCGGCGTTTCTCTGAGCCCAAGAGACAGGCAATGGGAGAGGAGCTAGCCAAACTATTGGAGGTCGGATTCATCAGAGATATAAAACATCCGGACTGGCTAGCAAACTTGGTGATGGTACCAAAGAAGGACAAATCCTGGCGCCTGTGCGTTGACTTCAAAGACCTTAACAAGGCTTGCCCAAAGGATCCCTTCCCCCTCCCCCGCATCGATGAAATTATCGACGCCACTGCAGGACACGATTCGTTGTGCTTCCTCGACGCATACTCCGGTTACCATCAAATCAAGATGGCCGAGTCATACCAAGCCACAATGGCATTCATCACCCCATACGGCCCATTCTGCTTCAACACAATGCCTTTCGGGCTCAAAAACGCCGGCGCAACATATCAGCGCATGATTCAGACATGTCTAGCAAACCAGATCGACAAAACAGTAGAGGCATACGTGGATGATGTGGTCGTAAAAACAAGACTGTCGAATCTCTAGTAGACGACTTGAGGCTTACATTTCACAACCTCCGAGCATATGACATCAAGCTAAATCCAAAAAATGCGTTTCCGGCGTTCCAGCCGCAAAGCTCTTGGGCTTCATTGTATCCGGTAGAGGAATCGAAGCAAATCCAGCCAAGATCCGAGCTTTGTCACAATTGGATATCCCAAAGGACCTCAAACAAATACAAAAATTAACCGGATGCGTGGCGGCTCTAAGCCGCTTTATCTCCCGTTTGGGAGAAAAGGCGCTACCCCTCTATCGCCTCCTTCGGCGCACCGAACACTTCGAGTGGACGGATGCCGCCACGGCCGGACCCGAGGAAATAAAAGCCATATTGGCAACAAACCCTGTCCTGGCCGCGCCAAACATCGGCGAACCAATGCTATTGTACATTGCAGCAACCCATCAAGTTGTCAGCGCAGTACTCGTCGTCGAGCGGGAAACGGACGGACACAAATTCCCCCTTCAAAAGCCGGTTTACTATGTGTCCACTGTCCTCACCCCATGCAAATCACGGTACCCACATTATCAAAAGATTGCATATGCGGTATTGATGGCATCCCGAAAGCTACGACACTACTTTCAAGAGTGTTCAATCACAGTAGCATCGGAAGTACCACTCAACAATATTATAAACAACTGTGACGCAACGGGCCAGATTGAAAAATGGGTCATCGAGCTCCTCCCGTTCGACATAACTTATAGGCCACGGCGAGCTATCAAGTCGCAAGCTTTGGCCGACTTCGTCGCAGAATGGACGGAGGCCGAACTCCCTAAAGAGTACGACACACATTCAAACTGGATCATGCACTTCGACGGTTCCAAAATGTTGGCCGGACTAGGGGCCGGCGTCGTTTTGACGTCCCCCACAGGAGACACAGTTCAATATGTACTCCAGATTATGTACACGGACTCCAACAATGCAGCCGAATATGAGGCCCTTTTACATGGTCTCCGGATGGCAGTATCCATGGGCATTCAACGCCTAGAGGTGCACGGGGATTCGAACCTCGCGATATCCCAAATAAATGGAGAAGTTGATGCCAAGGATCCAAAAATGGCAGCTTACCGCAACGCCGTCCTCAAAATGTCAGTTCGGTTTGAGGGGCTCGAATTTCACCATAAAGCCCGAGAAAACAATTAGGCGGCAGACGTCCTGGCACGCATCGGCGCAAAACGCGATGCGGTCCCCCCCAACATCTTCCTGGAAAGGCTACTCAAGCCATCCGTAGTATGGGAAGGGGAACATGGCAATATTAGCCCGGACCCAACCGCACTGTCTGACGCCGAACAATCTGACATAATCAGAGGCTCTGCCAATGAAATCACAGCCTCAACCCACGTACTAATGGCAGTTATCGCCCCGTGGATAGAACCATTCCTAGCCTACCTTACTAGGTAGGAACTCCCAGAGGACCAAAACGAGGCACGCTATATAGTGCGGCGATCTAGAGCCTATAAAGTCCATGAGGGAGAACTTTATAAGAAAAGCACTAGAGGAGTCCTTCAAAGGTGCATCTCCGAAGAGGAAGGGCGGAACCTGCTGGCTGAAATTCATGCCAGACTTGGTGGCCACCACGCCACAGCCCGGTCCCTTGTAAGCAAGGCTTTCCGTACAGACTTTTATTGGCCAACCGCCCGGGCGGACGCTCAGGACTTGGTCCAAAAATGCGTCGGTTGCCAGCTTTTTGCAAACCAAAGCCATATGCCACCCACCGCCCTCCAAATTTTCCCCATCACATGGCCTTTCGCGGTCTGGGGGCTTGACATGGTGGGACCCCTTAAAGGCGGAACCCACAAGAAAAAATACTTACTGGTCATGGTGGATAACTTCACCAAATGGATAGAAGCCAAGCCTGTTAAGACGGCCGAATCCGGACATGTGATAGACTTTATATCCGGGGTCGTACACCGTTATGGCGTCCCCCACAGCATCATCACCGATAACGGCACGAACTTTACGGCCGATGAGGTAAAACTCTGGTGCAAAAACATGGGCATCAAGCTCGATTACGCTTCCGTCTATCACCCACAAACAAACGGTCAGGTCGAACGTGCAAATGGTATCATCATGAGCGGCATCAAACCCAGATTAGTGCGGTCCCTCAAGTAATCTAACATGCACTGGGTAGAGGAGCTCGACTCCGTTCTTGGGGATGCGGAACACGCCGAATCGCACCACCCGATACACACCATTTTTTATGGCGTACGGTGCAGAGGCAGTCTTGCCCTACGACATAATTCATGACTCACCTCGAGCGCGCATGTACGAAGAAAGGGAAGTCGAGCTCGATTGGCCGGACAGTTTGGATGCCTTAGAGGAGGAGCGCGACGTGGCAAAAGCCCGTTCCACATTCTATCAACAGCAGGCTCGAAGGTATCAAAGCAGGGAAGTGTGGGCCAAAAACTACAACGTTGGCGAATTAGTTCTACGCCTGCCGGACAAGAAAAAGGACAAGCTATAGCCCAAGTGGGAAGGTCCCTTCATAATCGACCATGTCCTGACTAGTGGAGCATACCGCCTGCAAGATGCGTCGGTATAACCGACTCGAGCCGAACCCATGGAACGCAGCCCATCTCCGAAGATTCTATGCCTAGCGCCGGACTCTGTGTTTGTCTCCTTCCTCTGTCCATTTTTTACATTTTCTGTCTTACATTTCTCTCCTTCCCCTCTTTTATTTTATAGCCCTTAAAGGCTCCTCAAGTGATGTGCTACTTGCGCTCATTAAACCTGGGGGCTTCTTTAACAGAAGCTTATTTACTCGGGCTTCACGCCCACCACATGTGTCAAACTTCCGCATGTACCTTTTCTTCACCATTATATGCATCGATATGACTTAAGTTTTGGCCAAGCTAGGTTGCCTGGCTCCTGTGCTTACCCCTACGTTCCCGATTGTTCGGCTAGGTGGTAAAGGGAGCACCTCTGCGATTGTTACTGCCGGATCAGCCGGATGTGTACCTCAGACTGGGTGAAGCCGAAAGCTAGCGTTCTTAAGGGAATATTCGGTCAGTGAACTAAAAGATGACCTTTTTTACTTATTTATATATATGACCCCAGATGATTTTCCTGCGTTTGCAATCCGGACATGCACTTTAGGGCATGCCTCCCAGAGAAAGGAACCCCTAACGGAACTATTCTCTATGGAAGATGTTTCTTACTAACCATGTAATATAACATAACTAGTTGGGAACTTGTCTGATAAAGCACTAATGACCCCTACGCCTGGTCTCCATGCATACCCCGGTTCTTACATAACCGGCAGGGTATTCGGACACACTCCGGACCGTCAAGTCCTGAGGTTGAAGCGAAAAGGTCGGCAACGACAAAAGATCTACAATCCGGCTAGAAGGCATTACACATGTCAATTAAAAATTACATAGTCACTCTGACTGATTGTATTCCTCTTCAATACCATCTAACAGGCTGTCTAACTTACAGTCTGGCTGGGAATACTTTGCGGCCAATTCTACTTGGCCGTACACTAAGCTTACAGGGATCTCCTTCCCGTCAGGCCCCACAGGTCCGACCTCGGCCATGTGGTTTGGGTCAGACTTCGTGTACCGCGTCTTCACCATGGCCCAGGCCTCCCTAGCGCCTTGTCAGCAGGCCGATATCTTCCACAACTGGAAGCGCCGCCGAGCTCCCTTAAGCTTCTCCGAAAGCTCTCCAAGGCCCTCGGGCATGGAGTGGGAAGGCCATAAGGCTTGGGCAACGCCTCGCATCGCCCGCCGAACTCGCTCGTGCAGTTGCGAGAGCTCGGGAAGAAGGTCACCCGTAGAACCGGCATCTCCTCTGCAGGACGACCCGTTAGCATACCTACAGACATTACTCTGTTAGTCGACTTCCTCGCCGAACTCTTTTCTTTCAAAGATTCGCTTAAGAACTTACTAAATATGCCGCGTCGAAGCCGCTAATTCTCCTTAGTGGAGTCTGACAGCTGGCCACGAACATCTTTAAGTTCAACATCCAGCTTGGTGTTGGCGTCCTGAAGATCATTCTTCTCCCGCCTCACCCTTGTCAGCATACTCTCACCGTCCTTTATCCAGCGTAAGAGTTGTTGCCTCTCTGGATCCAGTCCGGCGCCATCTGCAATATGATTTGTCAGATTTACACCCACGCCGCACTTTGCAAGATACTAATCTTTCGAAGTGTATCTTACTAGAGGGGCTCTCTTTGGGCTCCCCTGTTGCGGCTAGTGCGGCCTCCAGTTGGGCTTTGCACTCTTCCAGCTCCAGGGACAGTACGGTATTTTTCTCTGTAAGAACCTGCATAACAAATGATCCTTAAATCAGTTACTCTAGCTGTTTCAAGTCTCGGGGGCTACTGGTATATATATATTTACCAAAATTTTCTTACTCGTATGTCTTTTACATATTGCTCCGTGGCTCTGGCTAAACCTTTTTGAGTGGCACGGAGGTACGCATCTCCCGAATTGAAGGCATCTAAAGCCTCTTGGGAGAAACAAGTGTCGTGAAGAACTGTCCGGCGACGCCTATGGTTCAGGGCACTTTCCACCTCGGAATTGGTGGCATACAGCCTGTCCGCATCCTCTGTCGAAGGAGCGTCCGGTGCATGCCTTGTGTTCACTTCCGCTTCCGGGCCAGGCGTTGGAGCCTGGCTGGTGGAGGCGCGATTGGCAACCTCTCCAGATGTAGTCCGGCAAGGTCTCTTTGTCCTGAAGATAGCACGAATGTTAATATGCCCTAAAGGAATAGCACCAGGGAAAAAGAGGGTGCGCTATACCTTTGCGCCGGCGTCTTAGTCCGGACTACATTCCTTTTTACCCCACGGGGCCCTGCGGCCCCTCATTGGCTAGCCGCCGCAGGTTCGGCCTCCCGCCTCGGAAACCTCCCCTGCAAAACACGGTCGTTATCAGGAAAACTGAAATGCGTGAGAATGGATTCCTTCTCAAGGGGATGAGACTCCGCTCTCTGTTACCTGGGAGGCCGGTATTAACCCTGGGTAATCAGCCGTAATGGCCACCAAGGTATCGTCCTTGCTTAGCTGATGAAACACCCCGTCAATCAGCTCCACCGATATGTCCGAATCCTCTTCAGAGTCCGGATCGAGGGACCGTCCTGGATCCTCGGGCAGTGGGGGACGGCTATTTATATCCTTTACTTCCTGACGCAGTTCCTGCGTTGAAATCGTTAGACTACATATTTAATCATGGGAATATAAAACGGATGGGCAAGCATAATTGTCCACTTACCCAACTCGGAGGGTTGTACATAGTAAATCCGCCCTGCGGGTTGACGCGGAGGAATTCCTCCTCTTCTCCCTTGTACAAAGAGGATAAGATCTTTACTAGAGCGGCAGCTGAGGCTGACCCCTTACGACCGTAACGGGTGGCGTCATCCTCCCCGTTAAAATCCCACATGGGGTGGCCTCTATATTGAAGTGGCTGCACCCCCCGCATAATGCATGCGGCCATGACTCCAATCATGGTTAGTCCGGAATGAGCCAATAGTCTTATCCGACCCATCAGGTGAAGGACGTCCCTGTCGCCTTCTCTCTGAGAGCTCCGCGGACGCCAGCTTAGGCGTTTCTTTAAGGGAGCATTGTTGAATTCGGGGAGACCGACCCGGATAGGATCCGGCAGCGGGACATCATCTATATAAAACCATTCCGAAGGCTAGTCCTCGGACGCCTTCTTCGGGGTTCCGGATAGATATCCGGTCCCGACGATACGCCACAGTTCGGCTCCGCCCACTTGATATATAGACCCCTCTTGAGAGCGGGGCACAAGGCAGAATAACCTCTTCCACAGCGCGAAATGGGCCTCAACACCCAGGAATAGCTCGCAAAGGGCGACGAAGCCCGCGATATGCAATATAGAGCCGGGCGTGAGATTGTGCAGCTGGAGGCCATAGAACTCCAGAAGCCCGCAGAGAAATGGATGAATTGGAAATCCAAGTCCTCTTACGAGATAAGGGACAAGGCACACCTGCTCTCCTTTTGAGGGATTTGGGGTGCTCTCCGCTTGCTCTCCGCCATTATAGGTGGCGAGTCCGGCTCAGACTGGGACCATATAGGCCTGAGGGAGAAATCCCTTGGCCTGAAGCGACACTAGCTCGCTGTGCGGGATGGAGTACCTCTCCCAATCTCCAGGTTTAGGACTGGAAGGGGGAGAGGAGGAGCTGCGAAGGCTGGCCATGTTGGAATGGACCTTTGATGGAGGCGCTCTGATGATTACTCGTGGAGAGGAGAAGGTGTGGTTTGGATCTGAATCCCCATCCCATTAAATAGGCGGCTCATTTATGCAGCTAGGGGTGTGAATGTAAAAATACCCCGACTTTTCGCATTCATTTGATACGTGGAAGACGGCCATTATTGGGCATGGAAGCCAAGGTGCGCTACATTACGAAAATCGGACATTATTCAGCAGGTACACGGAATTTGGAGAAGAACCCGCCTTGCAATGCCAAAGACAATCTGCGCGCCGGACTCGTCATCATTGAAGCCTGGTTCGGGGGCTACTGAGGGAGTCCTGGTTTAGGGGGTGTTCGGGTAGCCGGACTATACCTTCAGCCGGACTCCAGGACTATGAAGATACAAGATTGAAGACTTCGTCCCGTGTCCGGATGGGACTTTCCTTGGTGTGGAAGGCAAGCTTGGCGATGCGGATATTCAAGATCTCCTACCATTGTAACCGACTTTGTGTAACCCTGACCCTCTCCGGTGTCTATATAAATCGGAGGGTTTTAGTCCGTAGGACAACTTCATCATACAACAATCATACCATAGGCTAGCTTCTAGGGTTTAGCCTCCCTGATCTCGTGGTAGATCTACTCTTGTACTGCTCATATCATCAATATTAATCAAGCAGGACGTAGGGTTTTACCTCCATCAAGAGGGCCCGAACCTGGGTAAAACATTGTGTCCCTTGTCTCCTGTTACCATCCGCCTAGACGCACAGTTCAGGACCCCCTACCCGAGATCCGCCGGTTTTGACACCGACATTACCTTTGATGCAGTTCTTCTTGTCTTTCCTGGACTTATGGCGAGGATCCAGGAACTATCTATGGAAGTCAAAGCAAGAAAACTTGCGACCGGCCTGAAGCCAATGAAACTCAAGATCTCCCTTGCATGTGGGGCACGGAACCTTCCATGCACACACCAGCCAATGAATAGCGCATATGCTGGCAAGTCATGCGGTGAGTACATGTACCAGACACGCATTATGAAGTTACATTTGCTAAAGGCATCGTATGTCTTGAACCCATTATCCCAGGCTTCTTGCAATTCGTCCTTCAGCGGCTGCATGTACACATTCATATTCTTCCTCGGATAGTTGGGCCCTGGAATTATCATCGTCAAGAAAATATTTTTTCTTTACATAATCTGTCCGGGGCGATTGATTGGAATGACAAATATGAGCCAACAACTGTATTTGGCTGCCGTCAGACCAAACACACTAAACCCATCCCTGCTGATGGTGACTCTAGGATGCCTCGGATCTGCCGCTTTGTAATCATGTAATGCATCGAAGTGCTTCCCTGCTTCACCGTCCGATATGTGCACCATCATCAGCTTCCCATCTACATCTAGTTGGGTTCATTTGCCTGTTTTGTGCCATGTCATCTATATGGCTGTCTCTTTGACCATGAAAAGACGTTGAAGTTTTGGTACGATTGGCATATACCAAAGAACATTAACAGGGATTTTGGTCTGCGCCTTATCACCCATACCATTTTCTACCACAACATACCTGGATGACTTGCAAATGGGAGAATAGTTCAAGTCCGCATACTGAAGCCTAAATAAGGCACATCCTTTCTCACAGTCATGTATCTTCTCATAGGGCATCTTAATAGCACCGAGGATTTTGTCTGACTGGTACAGGTTTACAAGTAGTACATGGCCTTTGGGTAGAAAATGTACAAATACTATCATCATCATGTCGTAGCATTCTCTGCCCAAGTTGAATTGAGCCTTCAGAGCCCTTATTTGTGAGATAGTATCAAGCTAACAATGCTCTGTGTGCTCGTGGAGAGGATGTTTTGAAGACACCAACATTTCATTGAACGCCTTTGCAGATTCCTCCATCTCATCGTCTGAGTCCCGAGCATCATCAAAGTCTTGCACCATGTCTTCCATCCCGGTACCATGCTTGTCGGTGCGACTACGAAGCACCTCAGCTCTGGCACGTTGGGTAGACTCACCATGAAATGTCCACACCATATAACCTAGCATAAAAGCCCTCTTCTGCAGGTGTCTGCCCATTTCATCCTCTGTCCTCTTGTACCAATTGTTGCACCTGGCACAAGGGCACCAGGTTGTCCTCTGGCCATTTGCAAATGCGGCTCTCAGAAATCCCTTGGTTTTTGTTAATTATTCAATGGTCATGTCTTTCTGACTAGTGTGACTGGTGTACATCCACGCACGATCACTCATTTTGCCTAGCTACTGGACACATAAAATATATATATATATATATATATATATATATATATATATATATATATATATATAATAGGACTGGACTATTTTGTTACTAGTAACAGAATAATACTAGATGGATACCCCGCGCGTTGTTGCGGGACATGTTGCATGAACTTCTAAATATTAAACGGATTGGCATCAATAACCATAAGAAAGTTGTTTTTTACTAATGTAACACTGTCTATTTTGGGATGTTCACAACAAATTGGCATTGCAGTTAAGTACACACACTAAAAAAGACGGGATTTGCAGTATATGTACCTTGAAGATTAGTCATATTGCCATATAGCACTGAAGATGGTTCTCATATACACGAATACTAAAGATGATTTGATAAACATGAGTATTTGTTAGAGGTAGATCCTTTAGAGTTGATTTAATTTTGCAAGATGAAGATTGACGCAAGATAGGATTGAAGTTTTCACTCAATAAATAGTGCAAAATTACATACACGGTGAGAAAATAAAATTAGTTTTCAGCAATGGACCAGCTCTTTAATATTGCTTAAAAATATTATTGCTAGCAGGTGCACAAACGGGAACAAATGAAGCTACTAATTCTAGCGTGCGAGTTTGGAATAAAATAAATACAACTATTAGATAACCAAATTCCCTAGATCTCATTAGTGACCACAGATGGTATTTTTAGACTACCGCTAAAAAAGTTCACAACAATGAGCGAAAACAACCCATAGTCTTTCCTTTATGATGAATCGGACAATTTTTTTAATCAAGTCAACACCTTAGGAAAGATAAATAAAAATACAACTCCAATTAGATAATCAAATTCTACTTATCTCATTAGTGATAACAAATGACATTTTTATACTATGCTAAAAATAGTTCACAAGTATGAGCGACAACAACTTGTAGAGATTTATTTCTTTCTTACCTTTATGATTTTTCAGACAAAAAAATAAATCTAATCAACACCTTAGGAAAGATAAATAAGAAATTTCCAAGGAGACCAGCAAAATGCATAGCTATGTTCATACCTTGCTAAATGAAAGCAAGCAATTATGCTAGTTGATATATTGATCTCCACTTTGGCCGAATGCTTGAGAATGTTGAAAGCGTACAATTTGACTGAGATGCAGAGAGACAACTGCTACTAAGATTGGAGGCAACAGAACTAACAATTACCTGTTGATGGTGGCACCAGAAAGATACCGTTGCTTTTCGGTGATATGGAGTGGAAAAACACATGCGTAGATGGCTTTTTGCCAGAACCTTTGCATGCATGTGCCCGTGGTAAGAAGCAGGTGCAGCAGGAAGTTGTCACTGACGACTTCTACTATTATATCTATAATCTATAGTTCTGTATAAACAGCTGGGAGTTGAAAATTAATGAAAACAAAATGTGAAGGAAATACTGTTAGGTTGTGTATGAACTATCACTGTATGGACCATGGAGTAATTAAGTCTTGCTGCAAGAAAACATAATCAGAATGGACAAAAGAGTAAAACCTTATAGATTCTGTCTTTGTAATATGAGAATGTGCCGTTCCCTGTAGTTTTGTCATACCAAACATTAGCTTGTTGAAAGATGCAACGTGCCAATAAAATTAAAATGAATCACCACCAACAAATTCTTAATTTAAAATTTTGGTAGCGCCTTGTAGCAGCAGCACCGCGTCATTAAGCCAGAGAGACACGTACAGCCGAGCAAGGACTAAGGACATGTTCCTTGCCTGCTCGTCGGACGGCGACGACATGTTCTATCCGAGCGGCGAGGACACCACCTCGCATGCATGCTGATCAACCCTTTGACGCGATTGGCTGGAGACCTGGATTCTCCTATGCGTTCGCCTAAAATCCCCTTGATTGGCTCGCCGTGCTCCAGGCCGATCTGTTCTTCCTCTCCCACAGCGCACCATGCTGACCGTCTCGCCGTGCTCCAGGCCAGAGGAAAAGGAGGAGGTATTAAGGGTTGTAGGGTGGGTGGGTGGCTGGCGGAAGGTGGCGGCAAGATTCTTGGTGACGCTGGTGGCGAAGCTATAGGTAGTCGGGGGCAGATTAAGCCGATGCAGATGGTTGGTGGTGGTCGGCGGTGCGAAGCCCATGCAAGAGCCAGCGAGACAGAAACTTTGGCTGTAGTGCGCTATTTTACATTTGCTTGATGGTTTGCCTTTAGGATGTTTACATTTGCTTGATGGTTTGTACAGTGCAGGACAGAAACTTTGGCTGTAGTGCGCTATTTTACATTTTTAGCTGGAACGTCAAATGGTTCTGATTCTTTTTGCACTGTCTTCCTATACAAATTGTTTATTTTACTAATTTGGGTAGAATTTTTCAAGTATTATAAGTATGGTGAATGTTTAGATTGCTACAGACTGTTATGTTTTAGACAGATTCTGTTTTTGATGCATAGTTTGCTTGTTTTGATGAAACTATCAATTTATATCAGTGGATTAAGCCATGAAAAAGTTATACTACAGTAGAAACAATGCAAAAAAAATATGAATTGGTTTGCAACAGTACTTAGAGTAGTGATTTGCTTTATTATACTAACGGATCATACCGAGTTTTCTGTTGAAGTTTTGTGTGGATGAAGTGTTCGATGATCGAGAAGGTCTCGATGTGAGAAGAAGGAAGAGAGGCAAGAGCTCAAGCTTGGGGATGCCCGAGGCACCCCAAGTAAATATTCAAGGAGACTCAAGCGTCTAAGCTTGGGGATGCTGGGGAGGCATCCCCTCTTTCTTCAACAAGTATCAGTATGTTTTCAGATTCGTTTCGTTCATGCGATATGTGCAATCTTGGAGTGTCTTTTGCATTTAGTTTTCATTTTTCTTTTATGCACCATGCTGGTATGAGATAGTTCTTGGTTGATTTATAGAATGCTCTTTGCACTTCACTTATATTCTTTGAGTATGGCTTTATAGAATACTTCATGTGCTTCACTTATATCATTTGAAGTTTGGATTGCCTGTTTCTTTTCACTTAGACAACCGCCATTTGTAGAATGCTCTTTTGCTTCACTTATATTTGTTAGAGCATGGTAATATCTTTTGTAGAAAGAATTAAACTCTCTTTCTTCACTTATATCTATTTAGAGAGATGACAGGAACTGGTCATTCACATGGTTAGTCATAAAATCCTACATAAACTTGTAGATCGATGAATATGATATGTTTGATTCCTTGCAATAGTTTTGCGATATAAAGATGGTGATATTAGATTCATGCTAGTGGGTAGTTGTGGATTGTAGAAATACTTCTGTTGAAGTTTGTGATTCCCGTAGCATGCACGTATGGTGAACCGTTATGTGATGAAGTCGGAGCATGATTTATTTATTGATTGTCTTCCTTATGAGTGGCGGTTAGGGACGAGCGATGGTCTTTTCCTACCAATCTACCCCCCTAGGAGCATGCGCATAGTACTTTGTTTCGATGACTAATAGATTTTTGCAATAAGTATGTGAGTTCTTTATGACTAATGTTGAGTCCATGGATTATACGCACTCTCACCCTTCCAACATTGCTAGCCTCTCTAGTAGTGGGCAACTTTCGCCGGTACCATAAACCCACCATATACCTTCCTCAAAACAGCCACCATACCTACCTATTATGGCATTTCCATAGCCATTCCGAGATATATTGCCATGCAACTTTCATCGTCATCATATACATGACTTGAGCATTCATTGTCATATTGCTTTGCATGATCGTAAGATAGCTAGCATGATGTTTTCGTGGCTTGTCCGTTTTTGGATGTCATTGCTACGCTAGATCATTGCACATCCCGGTACACCGCCGGAGGCATTCATATAGAGTCATATCTTTGTTCTAGATATCGAGTTGTAATATTAAGTTGTAAGTAAATAAAAGTGTGATGATCATCATTATTAGAGCATTACCCCAGTGAGGAAAGGATGATGGAGACTATGATTCCCCCACAAGTCGGGATGAGACTCCGGACGAAAAAAATAAAAAAAATAAAAAAAATAAAAAAAAGAAAGGCCAAAAAAGGAGAAGGCCCCCAAAAAAATAAAAAAAATGAGAAAATAAAAAAATGAGAGAAAAAGCGAGAAGGGGCAATGTTACTATCCTTTTACCACACTTGTGCTTCAAAGTAGCACCATGTTCTTCATATAGAGAGTCTTTTGAGTTATCACTTTCATATACTAGTGGGAATTTTCATTATGGAACTTGGCTTGTATATTCCAACGATGGGCTTCCTCAAATTCCCTAGGTCTTCATGAGCAAGCAAGTTGGATGCACACCCACTTAGTTTCAGTTTGAGCTTTCATATACTTATAGCTCTAGTGCATCCGTTGCATGGCAATCCCTACTCACTCACATTGATATCTATTGATGGGCATCTCCATAGCCCGTTGATACGCCTAGTTGATGTGAGACTACCTTCTCCTTTTTGTCTCCTCCACCATCATATTCTATTCCACCTATAGTGCTATGTCCATGGCTCACGCTCATGTATTGCGTGAAAGTTGAAAAGGTTTGAGAACGTCAAAAGTATGAAACAATTGCTTGGCTTGTCATAGGGGTTGTGCATGATTTGAATATTTTGTGTGGTGAAGATGGAGCATAGCCAGACTATATGCTTTTGTAGGGATAACTTTCTTTGGCCATGTTATTTTGAAAATACATGATTGCTTTATTAGTATGCTTGAAGTATTATTGTTTTTATGTCAAATGATAGACTATTGCTTTGAATCACTCGTGTCTTAATATTCATGCCATGATTAGACATATGATCAAGACTATGCTAGTTAGCATTCCACATCAAAAATTATTATTTTTATCATTTACCTACTCGAGGACGAGCAGGAAATAAGCTTGGGGATGCTGATATGTCTCCGTCGTATCTATAATTTTTGATTGTTCCATGCCAATATTATTCAACTTTCATATACTTTTTGGCAACTTTTTATATTATTTTTGGGACTAACATCTTGATCCAGTGCCCAGTGCCAGTTCCTGTCTGTTGCATGTTTTTGGTTTCGCAGAATATCCATATCAAATGGAGTCCAAACGGGATAAAAATGGATGGAGCTTATTTTTGGAAAATATGGAAAATTCGGAAGGAAAATCAATGCGAACCAGTGCCCGAGGTGGTCACGAGGCAGGGGGTCGCCCCCCCTAGGGCGCGCCCCCTGCCCTCGTGAGCTCACCGTAAGGCAGTTGACGCTCTTCTTTTGATGCAAGAAAGCTAATATTCAAAAAAAATCACGGTGAAGGTTTCAGGCCAATCGGAGTTACAGATCTCCATATATATACGAAACGGTGAAAGAGGCCAGAACAGAACGCAGAACCAGAGAGAAACAGAGAGATAGATCCAATCTCGGAGGGGCTCTCGCCCCTCCCATGCCATGGAGGCCAAGGACCAGAGGGGAAACCCTTCTCCCATCTAGGGAGGAGGTCAAGGAAGAAGAGGAAGAAGGGGCCCCTCTCCCCCTCTCCTCCGGTGGCGCCGGAACGCCATCGTGGCCATTATCATCATCATCACCGCGATCTTCACCAACACCTCTGCCATCTTCACCAACATCTCCATCACCTTCCCCCCTCTTTCTACAGCGGTCCACTCTCCCGCAACCCGCTGTACCCTCTACTTGAACATGGTGCTTTATGCTTCATATTATTATCCAATGATGTGTTGCCATCCTATGATGTCTGAGTAGATTTTCGTTGTCCTATCGATGGTTGATGAATTGCTATGATTGATTTAATTTGCTTGTGGTTATGTTGCTGCCCTTTGGTGCCCATCCTATGATTGCGCGCGTGGATCACACCATAGGGTTAGTTGTATGTTGATAGGACTATGTATTGGAGGGCAAGAGTGACAGAAGCTTCAACCTAGCATAGAAATTGATGCATACGGGATTGAAGGGGGACCAATATATCTTAATGCTATGGTTGGGTTTTACTTTAATGAACATTAGTAGTTGAGGCTGCTTGCTAATAGTTCCAATCATAAGTGCATAGAATTCCAAGTCAGGGATGACATGCTAGCAGTGGCCTCTCCCACATAATACTTGCTATCGGTCTAGTAGTCAATTTCTTAAGGGACAATTTCGCAACTCCTGCCACCACTTTTCCACACTCGCTATATTTACTTTATTGTTTCTTTATCTAAACAGTCCCCACTTTTTATTTACATACTCTTTATTATCTTGCAAACCTATCCAACAACACCTACAAAGTACTTCTAGTTTCATACTTGTTCTAGGTAAAGCGAAAGTCAAGCGTGCGTAGAGTTGTATCGATGGCCGATAGAACTTGAGGGAATATTTGTTCTACCTTTAGCTCCTTGTTGGGTTCGACACTCTTACTTATCGAAAACTGTTGCGAT
Source organism: Triticum aestivum (assembly GCF_018294505.1). Lineage (NCBI taxonomy): Eukaryota > Viridiplantae > Streptophyta > Magnoliopsida > Poales > Poaceae > Triticum > Triticum aestivum. Next base: position 367,691,364 of record NC_057797.1, on the reverse strand, counting down.
CCCCTATACTTGTGGGTTATCATCGCCATATACCACCACCACATATTTACCACCAATCCGAGTCCATATACACCACCACATATCCGCAGCCATCATGCCAATTCGAGTCCACCTACAATATATATATCTGCCACTAGTCCGAGTTCCACCAGATTCATTTCCGCTACCAGTCCGAGTTCCACCAGATTCATCTCCGCCACCAGTCCTAGTCCGAGTCCAGTATTTTGTTAATCTGTTTTGGATTTCCAGATCACTCCATACCCCGAGTCGTGACAGAGTAGGACTCTCGAACTTTCGTGCTACCTGCAGTAGAAAAATAGTTCCAGTTTAAAAAAAACTAAGTGTGGAAAATTCTGGCTAGGCAGTTTTTAGACCATTTGAAGACTTTTTCAAAAAAAAATGTTGCAGAGCAAAAAAAAGGAAAAAAAGTGCAAAAAAGTGAAGAAAGGAAAAAAAATCCAGAGCGTGCTCCTCCCTTGTTTACGTGCAGCGCCGTGATTTATTTAGTGTTCTAGGCTCGCGTCTCTAGCACGGTCTAGCCTAGGACCAGCACAGTACCGTCGTTGAGCGTTTATTCAACTTCGCATCTCTGAATTGATTACAACGGTTGCCATATTGTAGTCCTCCCCAGCTCTACATACATCTACGTCGTGCATTTGACTCTCCCTAGTAATCGCTCTATCCAAGCTTTGAGAGTTCTGACTACAACGGTTGCCGTTCACCGCCTGCTGCTGGGTAAGAACTGGTAAGAACTTGAGATTTGCTTGACGGTTTTGTGACACCCACCACCACCTCTTGTTAGTAGTCTATAGTATCATATTCTTGTGTGTTTCTATTGCTGCTAACCATGGCAACATCACAAGCCGACGAGACTGACTGGGAGAACATGACAAATAAGGAGTTGCATGATAAATTTCAGCAAATGATGAGTGGACAGGTGCAAGATGTGCTAAACAGATTTGAAGAGGCCATGGATAAGATAGATGGCATGGAGAAGACATTCGAAACAAAGCTCGATAACAAGTTTAATTAATTGCTCGCGCATCTTCCACCACCAGCACCGGATGCACCTAACGCACCTCTACAACAACAACAACAACAACAACAACAACAACAACAACAACAACAACAACAACAACGACGACGACGACGACGACGACGACGACGACGACGACGACGACTACCTCCATGTCACGAAATAGCCCTCCGCCGAGCGAGCCATGTCCCTCTTGCGCCTGGCCAAACTGTTGGTGCTGCTGTTGATTCATCTGTGGCTCCTGCTGCTGATGCGGAGGAGGAGGATTATGTGGGAGATTACGAGGATGAGGTTGATCAAAATCATAACTACGTGCAACCACTAGCACCACAACCACCTGGTCGTCCACATGCAAATAATGGCAATGGTAGGGCCCCCCTCAGGTACGTGATCATGACCATCTCCCTAAACTAAAATTGAATATTCCACCATTTGAGGGTAGATATGTTCCTGATATATATATATATCTTACTTGGGGGTTAGAAACTGAACAATGATTTACATGTTTACAATATCCTGAGGAGAGACGTGTTCCTGCTGCTGTTTGTGCTTTCACTAGCTTTGCATGTGTTTGGTGGTCTGAACATTGTAGATTATATCCTATTCCAGCTACTTGGGCTGCTTTGAAAACTGCTATGCATACTCGTTGGGTTCCACCATATTATCAACGTGAATTACTTCAAAAATTACAGTGTTTAAGACAAGGAAAAAATTCTATAGAAGAATATTATCAGGAAATACAAACTGGCATGATTAGATGTGGTATTGTTGAGGAGAATTATAATATGCTTGAACATTTTATGGGTGGATTAAATAGAGAGATTCAGACCATTCTAGAGTATAAGGAGTATACTAATATCACTCGTTTATTCCATCTTGCTTGTAAAGATGAACGTGAAGTGCAGGATCGACAGGCATTGGCGCGAACTAATTTTTCTGCAGGTCGACCTTCATCATGGACACCACGTGCATCCTTTACTTCCACTGCACCAGCACCTCCAGCCGTGATACAAGAAAGAAGACACAACCACCACTATCTGCCAAGAGCACACCTGTCGGGCCTGCGCAGAGCTCTTCTTCTTCCATGGCATCAACATGGCACACAAGTGATATAGTTGTCGACGTTGTAAGGGAAGAGGACATTTTGCGAGAGAATGCAAATCTCAGCGTGTGATGATTCCTACTGAGGATGGTGGGTATGAGTCCGCTAGTGACTATGATGAGGAGACTTTGGCTCTTATTACACGTGAAGAACACGGTGGAAATGATTCTGATCATGAGACGCAATACATGGCTCCTGAAGATGTTGACAGGTATGAATGTTTAGTTTCTCAACGTGTTTTGAGTGTGCAAGTCACACAAGCTGAGCAAAATCAGAGGCATAATTTTTTCCATTCAAAGGGAGTTGTGAAGGAACGTTCTGTTCGCGTCATCATAGATGGATGGAGCTGCAACAACTTGGCTAGCATGGAGATGGTGGAGAAGCTATCTCTCACCACAAGACCACATCCACATCCTTACTACATCCAATGGTTCAACAACATATGCTGATTATGTTGATTGTGATGTGGTACCCATGCAAACATGTTCCTTATTACTTGGTAGACCATGGCAATTTGATAAAAATTTTGTACACCATGGTAGAAATAATCAGTATGCTCTTGTTCATAAGGATAGCCATATTACTTTGCTTCCTATGACTCCTGAATCCATTTTGAAAGATGATATTAATAGAGCTAATAAAGCAAAACAGGAGAAAAATAAGAGTGAAAATCAGATTGTGGCAAAAGAATTTGAGCAACAAATGAAACCTAATAATCAACCATCTAGTGTTGCTTCTGAAATTAAATTGAAAAGTGCATGTTTACTTGCCACAAAATCTAATATTGATGAGCTAGATTTCAACAAATATGTTTGCTATGCTTTTGTGTGCAAAGAGGCATTATTTTCATTCGAGGACATGCCTTCCTCTTTGCCCCCTGCTGTCACTAACATTTTGCAGGAGTTCGCTGACGTCTTCCCACAAGACGTGCCACCGGGATTACCACCTATTCGAGGGATTGAGAATCAAATTGACTTAATTCCCGGTGCATCGCTACCCAACCGTGCACCATACTGTACCAATCTAGAGGAGATGAAGGAGATTATGCGTCAAGTACAGGAGCTGCTCGACAAAGGTTACATACGCGAATCTCTTAGTCCTTGTGATGTTCCTATTATACTAGTGCCTAAAAAGGATGGTACGTCGCGTATGTGTGTTGATTGTAGAGGCATTAATAATATTACCATTAATTATTGTCATCCTATTCCTAGGCTAGATGATATGCTTGATGAATTGAGTGGATCTACAATTTTCTCCAAAGTTGATTTGCGTAGTGGATACCATCAAATTTGTATGAAATTGGGAGATGAATGGAAAACAACATTTAAAACTAAGTTTGGTTTATATGAGTGGTTAGTCATGCCTTTTGGGTTAACTAATGCACCTAGTACTTTCATGAGACTAATGAACGAAGTTTTACGTGCTTTCATTGGATGATTTGTGGTAGTCTATTTTTGATGATATACTGATTTATAGCAGATCTTTGGAGGAACATTTGGAACATTTACATGTTGTTTTTATTGCTCTACGTGATGCACGTTTGTTTGGTAACCTTCGGAAGTGTACCTTATGCACCGATCGAGTATCTTTTCTTGGCTATGTTGTTACTCCACAGGGAATTGAAGTTGATAAAGCCAAGATTGAAGCTATTGAGAGTTGGCCGAGCCCAAAACAGTCACATAAGTGAGGAGTTTTCTTGGCCTCGCTGGATTCTATAGGCGTTTTGTGCGAGATTTCAGCACCATTGCTGCGCCTCTCAATGAGCTTAGAAAGAAGGATGTGCCTTTTGTTTGGGGTACCGCACATGAAGAAGCCTTCACGGTATTGAAAGATAAGTTGACACATGCTCCTTTACTCCAACTTCCTGATTTTAATAAGACTTTTGAGCTAGAATGTGATGCTAGTGGAATTGGATTAGGAGGTGTGTTATTACAATATGGCAAACTTGTTCCATACTTTTCTGAAAAATTGAGTGGGCCTAGTCTGAACTATTCTACTTATGATAAAGAATTATATGTTCTTGTTCGGACCTTAGAAACATGGCAAAACTATTTATGGCCCAAGGAATTTGTTATACATTCTGATCATGAATCTTTGAAACACATTAAAAGTCAAGCAAAACTGAACCATAGACATGCTAAATGGGTTGAATTCATTGAGACTTTCCCTTATGTCATTAAACACAAGAAGGGTAAAGAAAATGTTATTGCTGATGCTTTGTCTCGTTGTTATACTATGCTTTCACAACTTGACTTTAAAATATTTGGTTTGGAGACCATAAAAGATCAATTTGTGCATGATGCTGAATTTAAAGATGTATTGCAGAATTGTAAGGAAGGGAGAACTTGGAACAAGTTCGTTCTTAACGATGGATTTGTGTTTCGTGCTAACAAGCTATGCATGCCAACTAGCTCCGTTCGGCTTTTGTTGTTGCAGGAGGCGCATGGAGGAGGATTAATGGGACACTTTCGCGTCAAGAAGACGGAGGATATACTTGCTACACATTTCTTTTGGCCAAAGATGAGACGGGATGTTGAGCGTTTTGTTGCTCGCTGCACTACATATCAAAAAGCTAAGTCACGACTCAATCCTCATAGTTTATATATGCCTTTGCCTGTACCTAGTGTTCCTTGGGAGGATATATCTATGGACTTTGTTTTAGGTTTACCTCGAACGAAGAAGGGGAGGGATAGCATATTTGTTGTCGTGGATAGGTTCTCGAAAATGGCACACTTTATACCATGTCATAAAATCGATGATGCTGTTAATGTTGCTGATTTGTTCTTTCATGAAATTATACGGTTGCATGGTGTGCCAAATACTATTGTTTCAGATCGTGATACTAAATTTCTTAGCCACTTTTGGAGATGTTTATGGGCTAAGTTGGGGACTAAACTGCTTTTTAGTACTACTTGTCACCCCCAAACTGATGGACAAACTAAAGTAGTCAATAGAACATTGTCTACTATGCTTCGGGCTGTTTTGAAGAATAACAAGAAAATGTGGGAAGAATGCTTGCCTCATATTGAATTTGCTTATAATCGTTCATTGCATTCTACTACTAAGATGTGCCCTTTTTGAAATTGTGTATGGTTTCCTACCTCGTGCACCTATTGATTTGTTGCCTCTTCCATCTTCGGAGAAGATTAATTTGATGCTAAAGAACATGCTGAATTGATTTTAAAAATGCATGAGTTAACTAAGGAAAACATTGATCGCTAGAATGCTAAATATAAACTTGCTGGAGATAAGCGTAGAAAACATGTTGTGTTTGCACCTGGAGATCTTGTTTGGTTACATTTGCGTAAGGATAGATTTCCTAATTTGCGGAAATCAAAGCTAATTCCACGTGCTGATGGTCATTTTAAGGTGTTAGAGAAAATAAATGATAATGCATATAAACTTGAGCCGCCTGCAGATTTTGGGGTTAGTCCCACTTTTAACATTGCAGATTTGAAGCCTTATTTGGGTGAGGAAGATGAACTTTCGTCGAGGACGACTTCATTTCAAGAAGGGGAGGATGATGAGGACATCAATACCATTGTTACACCCATAGCCCCTGCTACTATACATACTAGACCAATCACTAGAGCTCGTGCACGCCAATTGAATTATTAGGTACTTTCGTTTCTTGGTAACAATTATAATGTTCATGAGAATATGGTGCTGCCTAAATTGGATACATTTGTTTTTCTTACAAATGAATGGCCTAGCTTGGACAAGAAAGATGAACCTTGGAGCTAGTTCAAGCATGGAGATGATGGCATGCGCAAGGGGATCAAGAACGGAGTTACAAGTGATGAATTCAGGACTTTGAAGCCACCATAAGGAGTGCATGAAGCCTTGGACGAAATATACAAGATGCCACTTCATAAATTTCGTCCAGAGGCTATTCTAGGTACTGCGTCACCTTATTATTGGGCCAGGCCCATGTATTTTTTGAAATACTTAAGTATAGGCTGTTTTTAGAGTCCGTATGTGTGGGGAAACAAGAGTTAGGGTTGGTTTCGGGCCCCTCCTCCAAGGGCCACGAAATTTCCCCCTCTTCCTCCATATATACATCCCTTAGGGCGTCGTTTAGACTTTGGGTTTTGTTTAGATTAAAAGTTCGCCATAGCTGCAACTTCGCGTACTTCGTTTGTGTTCAATGACCAGACCAAGACGTCACAGAACCCCACCTTGATCAATAAAGCTTTCATCTTATATTCGCAATATCCAGATTGCAACCTCAATTTCTTGCTTGTTCTTCGTTTGCTCGCAGGAAATAGACCCTCGTGGTCAGGTTGATCGTGCTCCGGCGTGGTCAATAACCCTCGGAAGTTGGTTTAGCGATTGCTAAGGCGCGACGTCTTCGCACGTTCGTAGTCGGATTGTCAAAGTCGACTCCCACAGAAAAGATATCTATCTCATCGCAACATCGGGATACCTTCGCCTCTGTCACCTTCAACAAGTAATCTTTCTCTAACGGGCATCGTATGCCTGCGCCACCGAGAGCCTGATCCTACTTGCTGCGTGCTCACGGCGACCACAAGCATCGTAAGAAAAAGGCTTTGGTGTTCTTGTTTTGTGAAAATATAGCATGCAGAATGTTATAGAAAAATCCTGAAATTTGAGAGTGTCTTTTACCTCCTTGTGGTAATGTGATCATGTTCAGGTTTTGCTTCAGTATTTCTCGATAAGATAAAAAATAAAGTTGTCAAGTGTATAGATACATAAGTTCAGTACATAGATTTTTGGTTTGGTCAATCTATAATCTACGGATTTTATTCGGCCTAGATTGCTAGATGTACTATCTTGTTGTGCCAAGGCAATCAAAAACATAAGTGTTTCTACTCTAATTCACCCCTGACACCTCGACAGTCGCCAGGCGTGACATGCCTCCTCCCAAGGACATGCTCGCCTTCCCGCGCCTCCTGCCGGCAACGTGACCACTTCTCGTGGCAATGCGCCATGTGTGGCCCATGTTCCGGCTTCGCCCTCCGCGGCGTCAGCACGCAGGCCGTTCAACTCCACCACCTGAGGTCGTTCACCTCCGCCACCTGAGGCCATTCACCACCACCAGTCCCCGTCCAAGGCCGCCCCAACGACCCCGTGCGTTAACATCCCTGTCAACCCCGTGGAATTTTGTTTCTCTCAGCTTCAAAAAGAGGTTCAGTTCAAAACTTTGAACACCCAGAGGTTCGGTTCAGAACTTGCAATGTCTCCAAGAATGTTACTACTGAATTGTTTCTGTTTGAGTTCATTTTGAATCCATGTGCCATTTTGCTATCTTTTAAAGGTGTTTGTTGTAATGCAAAAAATAGTTTGTAATACCAAAAAACAAACGCTAGCAAATAGTTCATGCTTAGAAAGTTTGTACGTTCATACATAGAAACTTAATAAGTTCAGGAAAAAATTGAAAACAAAAAGATGTTGACTGTACATTGATACCAATTTAGTTATCCATACCGAAGCGTTGATCTCTTATTTTTTTTATCAAAATAGGGGGCTTCTTGTCGAGAGCACACCAAATGGATCTCTGCTTCTGTCCACGGTGGGAACTCCACGTATGCTACTGGTGTTTTGCCATGCTGGACACCAAGCAGCGCACATGAGAAAGATTGCTCTGCTTTTGTAGTCACTGTCCTAGTTTGTTGGGCAAAATGAAAAGTACATTTGAAGGAAGATTGAGGCTTAAAGTTCAGAGACATTTTGAATAAAAGTGTTGATAGTGTAGTAGCAGAAAAACATAGGGCAGGTCTTGTTGTTTTGAACTTTTGGATGTGTATATCAATTTTCAATCAAGTAGCTTTTCAGATCAAAATGATGTAATGTTAGTCGCTATGTTGCTCAGTTCATGTGCAACCATTGGAGGAGTTCAAAAAATCAGAACTCGTCCATTCCCATAAAATTTTGTAAGTTTCATGTGTGTGCTGCTACAAATCTAAAATATTTTTCCAATCATACTAGTACTGATGCAATCACCTAAAAAAGTTGAAGAAAAAATATGTAAGTTTGGCGCATGTGCTGCAACAAATCTAAACTTCTTGTCTAGTCATTCTAGTGCTGATGAAGATCGAGCTGACTGAAATAATATACTTCTACCAGATAAATTCAAAATGAAGACCACTGCTAGCCCCAACCGTCTTGGTAGAAAAAGAAGTTCAAATTTTATGTGGAATAGGCCACCGTAACTCATGCCACTCGATTGGTTTGTTGTCCTTCCAACTAGTCATAGCAGTAAATGATGAATACAAGTAGATGATTGTGGTGTGTAGTAAAAATTCCTTCAAGTACATATGCAATCGAGCGCAAGTTCAACATCGTCGTATAAGAAGGTCCGCAGATATCATCACCAGGAATTCAGATTTTGAAAAGGTTCATATAAGAAACCACATGAAAATTCAGAGAACAATAATCAGATTCAAAGAGTACGAATGCTCCTGACAGGACTATAAGTCTTTGTGTACAAATATTAATGCACGAGAGAGAAAAAGTTAATAGCATTTCTGCCTATGGGTGTTTGTACTTATGCCTAGAAGACAAATATTGTGTTCCTAGCTCATCCAGTTTGTCTGAATAAGTTTATTTTCCTATATAAATGATTTTTCTAGTTGCAGAAGTTCATGTGCTACCCTAGATGAAGCTTCTGAAACCTCCAATGGCACTTCTAGGTCTAAAACTTGCATGTATCAGTGTGCATATTCAAACTGCACTAATTTTGGTGTGCTTGTGTTTGAAAAAACACCTATTACACATTTCTTGTTAAAAGTCGGTGTCTTTTCCTGATTGTTTTTGTTTACGAAAATGAAAATTATTTGTTACAGGTTTCCTTTTTCATCCGTCCCTCTGATTGTTTTGGAGAACAGAGATGGGAGCAACCTGCAATTTGTGCTGCATGTTCACTGAGAAAGTTTGGATCCTGACCAGATAATTCTCACAAAAATAGTTTTGACTTGGTAGCATAATTTACTACACAAAAATATATGCAATTTGTACATTCCTTTACTGCCAATAATTACTTAGGTCCACATAGTTTCAGAACCGAATGTCAGAAAAAATGATGCCTTTTCAGTTACTGTACATTACTTGGCATTTGAGCCCTCACTATTGTTAGAATGTCAAAGCTAGTGTAATCCCTGTTGGGATGCTACTCTTCTGAATTTTGGTTCCCACACCAAAGTCTGGTGGTTTAGATATTTATTTTCAACAAGTACTGATAATAAAAACTAAAAGGTCACCCATCACAAAAGTTCACATAGCATTATACTTGTTTGTGTAGTATTGTTTAGCAAGTACAGAAGACATGCTCATCTAGTAAGTACAGAAGTTATGCTCTTATTTCCACCGTTGGGGAACGCAGTAATTTCAAAAAAAATCCTACGCACACGCAAGATCATGGTCATGCATAGCAACGAGAGGGGAGAGTGTTTTCCACGTACCCTCATAGACTGTAAGCGGAAGCGTTATGACAACGTGGTTGATGTAGTCATACGTCTTCACGATCGACCGATCCTAGTACCGAAAGTACGACACCTCCGCGATTTGCACATGTTCGGCTCGGTGACATCCCACAAACTCACGATCCAGCAGAGTGTCGAGTGAGAGCTTCATCAGCACGACAGCGTGATGACGGTGATGATGATGCTACCGGAACAGGGCTTCGCCTAAGCACCGCTACGATATGACTGAGGTGGATTATGGTGGAGGGGGCACCACACACGGCTAAGAGATCAATGATCAATTTGTGTGTCCTAGGGTGCCCCCTACCCCCTTTTATGAAGGAGCAAGGGGGTCGGCCGGCCCTAGTGGCGCGCCAAGGGAGGAGGTATCCTGCTCCTAGTAGGAGGTGGATTCCTCCATTCCAAGTCCTACTAGGAGGAGAAGGGGAAGGAAGGAAGGGAGAGGAGGAGAAGGAAAGGGGGGGGGTGCCCTCCTCACTAGTCCAATTCGGATTCCCTAGGATCCGAGGAGGTTGAGAAGCCAGGTGCGCGGTGCGCCAGTGAGGGCCATGGGAAGCTAGTTGGCCATTACCTTGTCGTCGCCTCGGGCCTTAACGACGGCCTCGTCATATGCCGGCAGGAAAGCCCACGGGTCCGCCACGCCGTCATAGCACGGCGGCATCTCCGGCTTGAACTTGGGTGGCCATTGCACCTGCCGCAAGGTAGGAGAAAGGGCCTGGAGCCCCCGAGTGCCACCGTGGGCCCCTGTAGATCTACCCGAAAGGGCGGCGCCAGCCATGGAGAATGGACGCGAAGACGGTGGAGCGTGAACCGACGGAAGGAAAACTACAGCGCACCCCTACCTGGCGCGCCAAATGTCGGGTTTCGGGTTCCGACAAAACCCTTAAGGTTCAAACACTTGGGTGTGCGTGAAGATCTCTCCCTCACCGATCATGCCCTCAAGCACTTCGCGATCTCAAAGGCTAGCCCGACGAACTCGCAACACAAGGGACACAAGATTTATACTGGTTCGGTCCACCGTTGTGGTGTAATACCCTACTCCAGTGTGGTGTGCTGGATTGCCTCTTGGGCTGATAATGAACAGTACAAGGGGAAGAACAGCCTCCTGAGGAGAGGTGTTCTTGTGCTTGGTGTGTGTGAGGCTAAGGATGGAATGGCTCCGATCCAAGATTCGGTCGATCCCCTAGCTATGGTGGTGGCTAGTCCTATTTATAGAGGCCCTGGTCCTCTCCCCAAATTTTGAGCGGGAAGGGAGCCAACAACAACCAATTTGAAAGGGGACAATTAGTACAGCTTATCCTGACAAAAGTAGTCTTCGCCTGCCAAAGGCTCTGGTGGTGACGCCGCCTTGGGCTCCATGGTGACCACCGTCTTGCCGTCCTACTAGTCTAGGTCTCATTGCACCGATATGGAAACCTTTGCTTGACGCCTCGGTACTCTTCGTCTACGCTTTCCTCCTTAGCACCAAATAGGAAACAAGGACACCGTGCGTGCTGGCACCCGCCTGGTCTCAATCGTCATGGATCATGTCATCTGAACCTCGCGAGGTTTGCCTGGCCTTGATCCCTCCGCCCCTCACGAGCCAGCCTGGTGAGGCCGCTCCTGAGGAGGTCTTATGTCATCTGCCACGCGAGGGTCTTGAATGCTTGTTGGTGAAGATGGGCCGTACGGGCCCGCTTGGAAAGCCATGCCGTGGGCTGCAAGCAGGCAAGTCTGGGGACCCTCATTCCCAGAACAGCGACAATACTTATGACAGTTCTATGATGATAATTGTGACAAAACCCGGTATCATCATAGATGTGGTGGGCTCCTACTTCTATGATAAAAAAATAATGACAGAAAATGGGCTTTTCGTCCTGGGCGGGCCGGAGACACGGCTGCATGACATTCTTTGGGCCGTCCATGATGGAAAATACCGTGGTAGAAGCGAGGGCGAGGAAAATATCAGGGTGTTCCCGGTTATAGTGGGTGGTCGGGGCCGAGCGATGCACGGAGGTTTGCCTGTTTCTCTCGTACACGCACGCGAATGGGTATTTGGCGTTGGTCTCTAACTGAACCCGAGCAAGGCGTTCGCCTACTGAACCCGAGCGATTGCACTACAGGCTATGCGTTACTGAACCCGAGCGATCGATCGATGGCTATTAACTGAACCCGATCGAGGGATTCCTTCTCTACTGCAGCTAACTAAAGCCGATCGATGCTGCCTCTGGATGAACAGTGAGCATTGCTGGGGGGGTTGGATGAACAGTTCCCAGTGGGGGTGGATGAATAGGACCCTGTGGTGTTGCCTCTGGATGAACAGGACCCCGATCGATCAAGTCGGTTGGGGATGGATGAACAGGACCCCGTGGAGGGCTGGATGAACAAGACCACCCCGTGGAGGGCTGGATGAACAGTAGATGGTGGAGGGCTGGATGAATAGTAGCCCGTGGAGGGATGGTTGAACAGGAGCCTGTGGAGAGGGCTGGTTGAACAGTAGTCGGTGGAGTAGCACGCGGTGGAGGCTGGATGAACAGGAGCCCATGGATGAACAGTCGTAGGTGGAGGCTGGAGGAGGTCGACGGTGGATGAACAGTAGCCCGTGGAGGCTGGAGGGGGTCGACGGTGGAGATGAACAGTATCCCGTGGAGTGTCGTTTTGCAGTACGCCACACCCCTCCTGATGAACAGGACCCCCGTTTCGACCGTAGCGCTCCAACACAAGTCCGTTTCCTCCATTTTGCGGTACGCCACACCCCTCCCGATGAACGGGACCCCCGTTTCGATCGTAGGAGGTCCGTTTCCTCCGTTTAGCGGTATGCCAGACCCCTCCCGATGAACAAGATCCCGTTTCGAACGTGTCCGGTCAAACACAAGGCCGTTTCCTCCGTTGTGCAGTACGCCATGCCTCGTTTCCATCAGCTGTTCCGTCCAAGCCCTCCCGATGAACACGACGACGCATTCCGTTCCGACCCAGCCGGTTGGCTCCCCATGAACACGACGATGACGCGGTTAATCCATTCTGACCCAGCCATGTACACGAGCCCTGGTCATACGTATGCGCGAGTAGGTGTTCGAGACCCCGCCCATATGTACATACGTTGCCATATTTTCTTTCATGCACACTGGCCGCTGTACGTACGTGTACGTGCTACGTGCACGCCTCTACTACGACATGTGCGCGCCTCTACATCGACCAGTAGGTACGTACACGTTCGCGACCAGAATGACATTGCTACGTATGCTTCGACTAGGTGGGTCTCGACTGTCAGGCACTTCCTTGCGTGCGAAGATGTAGCTGGTGGGTCCCATCAATCAGGGGGGCGAATTGTTATTTTTTTGCTAGGATGCACTTCCTTGCGTGCGAAGATGTAGCTGGTAGGTCCCAGTAGTCAGGGGGGAAATGTTGTTTTTGCAAAATACAGTTTCCCATCCGGTGGGTCCCTACTATCAGGTGGATGAATCATTATTTTCCGCGTAATAAGGAGGCACTTCCTTGCTGTGGTCGTGGACCCAGCTGTCAGCCTCTCCACGTACAGTCCATGTCCGGTGGAAGCCGTTCCTTGACCATGTTAACCACGCCGTCGAGAGCACCAGGGCAGTGAACGAGGGCGAGGCCTAGGAAGGGGACGACGCGGAGCCGGGGAAGACGCGACAGTGGATGCCCACACGTAGAGGAGTATGAGGGTTCACTAGTTCGCTGTAGTGTGAGGCTGTCATCGCCGCAGAATAACAGGGGGTGTGGGTGAGTAGAGGGATGGCCTGGCCAGCGGTGGTAGTAGTAGGGGAGCGGTGAGGCCCCCGTGGCATTGCAGCCGGCCGCGGGAGGCAGGAGCACGAGGCACGACCGGCGCTGGTTTGGGCGGCTGGAGCAAGAAGACCAAAGGTTGAAAAAGCACTACGGCCGTTGGATGGAGATCGTACGGTCACTGGAGCTAGAATCATTCATATAGACTAAGTTGACAAAGCCCTACGTCCTCGTCAACTTAGTAGGCCCACAAGTCAGCATCCCACTATACTACGTCCAAGCTAGCAGGGGGGTATTCATTTTTTTGTGTGTAATGAGGAGGCACTTCCTTGCGTGCGAAGATATAGCTGGTGGGTCCGAGCTATCAGCGGCGGTAACGTTTCTTTCGTGAAATACAGAGGCCCTTTCAGTGGGTCCCAGATGTCAGGTGGAGGAATCATTATTTTGCGCGTAATAAGGAGGCATTTCCTTGCGTGCGACCATGGACCCAGCTATTATCCTCTCCACTTACAGTCCACTTCAGATGCATGTCGGTCGTTGACCACATTGACCAGGCCGCGTCGAGAGCACCAGGGCGGTGGACGACGGCGAGGCCTAGGAAGGGAATGACACGGAGCCAGGGAAGACTCGGCAATTGTTTCCCATGCGGAGGGGAGTACGACTGTACGAGGGTTTACTGGTTCATCCGCCGTCACTGGAGAATAACAACAGGTGTGGGTGAGTAGAGGGATGGCTAGGCCAGCGATGGGAGTACGGTGGGGCGATGAGGCCTGCACGGCAGCATAGCCGGCCGCGGGGAGGAGGGAGCAGGCAGTCTCGCCGGCGCTTGTTTGAGCGGCTGGAGCAGGAAGAGCAGAGATTGAAGAAGCACGACGATCGTTGGATGGACATCCAACAGTCACTGCTTGTGCGTCAATCTTTTTTTAGGAAAGCCCAAATCTATGGAAAAAACAGCATACAACCCATCTGCCATTATTTCTAATAATTTACAGCCCATTTGGTAATTCTTAAGGTTTTTTTGAGCCCATATTCTTTTTGTTAGCATTACATGCCATATTGTGGCCACGGTTAAAAAATTATACGAAATTTTGCATATTTTGGTGCGGTCCGAACTGTTTTTAATCCCGAAATTTTGAGTCACATTCAAACTGATTTTAAAAATAAATGTATATCAATATAAAATCCAACAAATTGTCCAAGCATAAAATCAATGCAATTTAAAATCTCGAAATGAAAAAAAGAAATTTGAAACTAATTGCCGGTTTGATGCGTTTTAAAAATGTATAGCCCATTTGTCATTACTGATAGGCCATTTTCTTGGCCAGCCGAATGAAGCTCTCCTCGTCTTGAAAGATTTGCAGCCTAACAGGCCTGACAAAGCGACTACCTTGGAAAATCACCAAAAAAAACTAGGTTGTGGCCGTGGACCCAGCTGTCAGCCTCTCCATGTACAGTACTCTTCCGATGGAAGTCGGTCGTTGATCACATTGACCACGCCGCGCCGAGAGCACCAAGGCGGTCGATGACAGCGAGGCCTAGGAAGGGGACGACGCGAAGTCGGGGAAGACGCGGTAGTGGATTCCCATGCGGAGAGGAGTACGAGGGTTCACTGGTTCGGCTGCGGTGTGAGGCTGCCGTCGCCGCAAAATAACAGGGGGTGTAGGTGAGTAGAGGGATGGCCTGGCCAACGGTGGGAGTAGTGGGGGGCGGTGAGGCATCCGCGGCATCGCAGCTGGCCACAGGAGGCAGGAGCATGAGGCACGACCGACGCTGGTTTGGGCGGCTGGAGCAAGAAGACTAGAGGTTGAAGAAGCATTACGGCCGTTGGATGAACATCATGCAGTAACTAGAGCTAGTATCATTCATATTGACTAAGTTGACAAACCCCTCTGTCCCCATCAACTTGGTAGGCCCACAAGTCAGCCTCCCACTATGCTGGGTTCCAGCTGGCAGGGGGAGTATTCATTCTTTTGTGCGTAATAAGGAGGCACTTCCTTGCGTGCGAAGATAGTTGGTGGGTCCGACCTGTCAGCGGGGGGGGGGGGCACGTTTTTATTTGCGAAATACAGAGGCCCTTCTGGTGGGTCCCAGATGTCAGCTGGAGGAATCAAAGACTTGAGAAGGCGTATAGAACAAGCTAGTGTACCAATAAAGAGACGTTGCTGAGTTTTAGAAAAAAGAAAGACGTGCTCTTATAGCTGGTTCAAATCCAAACCTAGACTATGACTATATATGGTGCTATGCTACTCTGCAAATAATGAAACTGACATATCCAACGGTCACTTCTCCTCTTCTGTACTTACTTTGCCTAGCATCAGAAGCTCTGCCCGCAGCAACCATGTCTGTTGGCTGCTCATCCACCTGCTCTTCAGCAGACAACAACCAGATATGCGCCAAGTCGCCACCTGTACCATCGCCTGTGGGTCTCATCACACCCCCGCCGGCACGCGCACCGCAGCCGGTTGCTCATCACAACCCGCTTCTGTTGGTGTTGTGCCACTACTTTGAATCATGCAGAGTCATCCGTCGCGTCTCAACCAGAATCCTCAACCCTGGCCGAGTCTTCTACAAATGCCCGAATCATGGGGTAATAATATGTTTAAGTGTTGTTCTGCTGCTTTCAGTTGCTGATTTTTTTAATAGTTTGGTTGATGACCTTCCAATTTGATTCATGCAAAAAAGGGAAGATTCGCGTGATTTGTATTTCTGGGAAGTTGCTGATGTGGGGGAGTGCAACTATGCTGATTACTTGGTTAGCCCAGGAATCCCAATACTAGCAGGTTGGGGTGTTGGACCAGTAACTGAAGGAACGGCAGAAGAGGAAGATGCAGTTCCTCTGACCATGGCCAAGCAACAGCTATTGAACGACCTTGATAGCAATGAGGAGATGAAAGAGCTTGTGAAGATAATGGGAAAAATTGATGTTCTCTGTAGGATGATTGTCTCTTTATTTGTAGTGTATGTAGCACTCGTTATGTATTCAGTGGCTATGCCACGAGCACTTTGCTGAAACTAGTAATGAATGGAACCTGTGTAGCAGGCTGGGCGTAGTGTTGTGAATATCTAAAGATTTCTATTAACGGAAATCGGGGGGTATCCCCTTTTGCTCATAAATAAATAAATAGCAGAGGCCCTTTTGGTAATAAATAAATAAATTAGCAGAGGCCCTGTCGGTTCAGCTTTGTTCTCATTCGAAGATGTCGAGCAAATTGCAGTCCAACAGCAAACTATGTCATCAAATTCAAGTTTCACAGCCAAATATGAGTACAACTAAACAACAATGTCATCATGTTTTTGTCATCATACAATCAGCAAACACAAATCAGCATACATAACAAGTGTCGTTCTCACAGGAAAATACTAAACAACATGTTCATCAGGTTTCAGTTGTCATAGCAAACACAATTTCACATAGTTGATAAAAAACGTCTTCTGACAGGCAAATACGACAAAAGCAATGTAATCATCATCCGCAACAGCAGCGTCAACATCTTCACCATGTGTCTCAGTTTGAATCGTAATTCCCCATGGTGTCATCTTCTTCTTCGTCCTCAACGTCCTCGAAAGTTGGCTTCTTCTAGATCAACTCTTGTATGTCCACAGCACGACAAGCAATCTTTTCGCCGGCGTCATTGACGTGATGGTTCTCAAAGATATTAGGAACATCTGCCTTATCTTGTACATCAGGAGCAGTGTAAGCATCATCTTGTAGTGCAACTTCATTAAATGAATTCCTCTTCTCAAACCTTTGCAATACTCTCCAGTCATCGCTACGTGCAAATTTGACTTTCAAGAAAAATATATGTGTTGCTTGATTTGCCAAAATAGAAGGCTCGTTGGTATAGTATGCCGCCTTGACATTGATAGATTTGAAATAATCATCAGCTCTGGTTTTTGCGGTCCTGGAAAACTGGTTATACCAACGATAGCACAACAGAACCACACAACGATGATCCTCGAAACTGGAGATATACTGCAACTGAACAATGCCTGTTATGTTAGCATACATTTCAGTTGTCTCTTTGTCATATGTATCCGTGCTCATGATGGCATTGTTTTGTGTCTTCTTGCCTTCGTCTAGTGCAAGAGTGTTGTAGCGCACATCTTCAACAACGCAAGATTCATAATGTCTTACCCGAGTATCAGGACCCATTGCTAGTGAGTAAAGGGCATCATCAATTGCCTGCCCATCCTCGAGCATCTTCTTAACCTATGGTTAGAAAATAGACAAGCTGATCATCTTATGTACTCAATATAGTAAAAAACTGACAGTGCAATTCAAAAGCTTACATGGCTCTTGAACCATTTCGCAAATCTTGCCATAACCAGTTTGTGAATGTTTCTTGGATTTTGCGGCAGTAACTCCTTTTTGTAGATGCTGCACAACATAGTGATCGCGTCAAACATCTAAATATATAAGAATGTTCTGCAAGTTTAGTAGATTACGATGTATAAGCTGCAGTACTTAGCACTTACTTGATATAAGGTAGTATCCGAGGACAGTTATTCAACACATACCAAACCATTTTGTCCAAATCTTTAGGTTTGTCCTCTTGTCGACTCTTCCCTGTAACTCGAACAGAATAATCGAAAACATTGAGCCCGGGATTGTCTTCATCCACCTCTTTGCTAAGCTGATCAGCTGTTTCAATGTATTTTGAGCAGAATGTCAACGCTTCTGTAGCAATGTAGGCCTCTGCAATGGAACCCTCGGGTCTAGCTCTGTTCCTAACATAGCCCTTGAAAGTGCCTAGCCGCCTTTCAATAGGGTACATCCAGCCATACTGTACTGGACCTCTAAGTAGTGCCTCATCAGGTAGATGAACAACCAAATGCACCATCACATCAAAGAAGGCTGGAGGATATATCTTCTCAAGGTCGCATAGGATAGTTGGTATCTTGTCTCTAAGACGCTCCAAAGCATCTATCCTGATATTTCTACTGCAGAGTTCCCTGAAGAATTGTCCCAACTCTGCAACTGCTCTGTATAAGTCAGGGTGGCCCAATCCTCTAAGGATAACAGGTAAAACCCTTTGAAGTAGGACGTGGCAGTCATGAGTTTTCAACCCTTGTACCTTGTTTCCATCTGCACTGACTCTCCTTTCAGGGTTGGAAGCAAATCCATGTGGGAATCTCACACGTGACAGGACCTCACAGAATTCTTTTCTTTTTACCTTGTCCAAGACGTACACAGCTGGTGCCATATCCCGTGGTTTACCTTCATCTTGCACCTGCAAATCCTGTCTGATACCCAGGTGTGTCAAATCAATCCTAGATTTTAAGGTATCTTTCGTCTTGCCTTCAATATTAAGAAGTGTGCCGATAATGCTGTCACATATATTTTTCTCGATGTGCATCACATCAAGATTATGCCGCAGATCCAAATCTTTCCAATACTCCAAGTCCCACAAAGTGGACCTGCGGGTAAACAATAATCTCTCTTCTGCCCTGCCACGCTTCCTTTTCCCGCTACCATTACCAGGATGGTTTCCTGGTGTAATATGCCTGACCTTCTCTAATTCCACTTGCAACTCATCGGCGGTGAGCCTCTTTGGCGCATCACGGTTTTCATGCTTTGCATTGAACACATGTCTTCGGTATTTTCTAGGATGCGGCTTGTCCTTGGCAAGGAAACGACGGTGTCCAATGTAACAGATCTTGCTAAGTATTGCGTATGACAGCGGATTCCTGTCACAGCGAACACATGCATTGTAACCATGTGTCGTTCGCCCTGACATAGTGCCCAAAGCCGGATAATCATGGATGCACCAAATTATAACAGCACGCAGAAAGAAATCAGCTGGTGGGCTGCTATATAGGTCTCGAGTGAGAACACCCCTCCATAGCTGTTGAAGTTCCTCCACAAGAGGCTCCATGAACAAATCAAAATCCTTTCCAGGACTTTTTGGACCTGGGATGAGCAAGGCCATCATGTAGTTTGATTCTTTGGTGCAGACATTTGGAGGCATGTTGTAAGGGATAACAAGCACTGGCCACATGCTATATGTGGCGCTCTGGTGGCCAAATGGGTTAAATCCATCTGAAGCTAAGCCAAGTCTAATGTTTCTCGGGTCAGCAGCAAACTTTTTGTGTTTCTGATTGAAGCTTTTCCACTCACTACCATGTCATGGATGGCTCATTACATTCTGATCTCTGTACTCCTGGTTCCTAGAATGCCACAGTACATCCTCTCTTGTTTCAGCATCATGAAACAACCTCTGCAATCTTGGTGTAATTGGAAAATGTCTCAGAACATTATGAGGAATCCTCTTCACAGCATCGCCATCTTTCCATCTTGATGATTTGCATTTCGGGCATTCACTTAAGTTGGCATAATCCTTCCGAAACAGAACATAATTATTCTTACAAACATGGATCATATCATATCCAATTCCAACTGCACGAAGGAAATTCTTCATTTTACTGTAGGTGTGTGGCAGCTCAGACGCATCTTGGAAAGCTTTGTGGAAAGCAACCAATATTGCATCGAATGATTTGTTGGTCATCCGCTCAGATGCCTTCACCTGAAGAAAGGTGACCATAGCTGAGAATACTGACAGCTTATTTCCTGGGGTGACAGCCACGTTGCATTGTTCCAACATGCGGGCCCACCGTTTTTCTTCTACAGGTGAAAGTTCACGGAATGCATGAGCATTTCGTAGCATTGTCTCAATGTTGTTCAAACTCACTGGCTCCACCACCACCTCCTCCTCCTCTTCCACCTGAGCATCAGGCAGATCAAGATGGTGATCTGCTGCTTCCACGTAGTCAATAACATTGACGTTCACAACTTCACCATGATGAACTCACCTAGTATATGTGACCGACATCCCATACAAGTGTAGATTATTTTGCACAGTTGGCTGGGGTCTTGTAACTGAATTCATACAACTGCTACATGGGCAGAGCACATCTGATTTCGGACCACTGTACTCTGCTATGATAAAGTTCATGAAGTTTTCAACCCCCTCGACATATGCAACGAAGAATCTTCGAGCAGAAGTTATCCAAGTCCTGTCCATCTGTTAGACATACAAATTAGTTCTTCTACTGGATATTACAGGAAAAGCATATATGCTTTTTTATGAACTCCAGAAAAAATACCTAGGTCGATGTCTAAATCTATGGCAAGATATTTGGATGAGCAGATCTGAGTAACGAAATATATGTAAAGCTAATTCAGCAAACAGATTTGAGTGCTAAATTATGGCAGGCTATTTCAGCAGTCAATGAGGCCGAGCACACAACCATCAAACTATCGAAGGCCATCGCAGCAACAAAGATCGAGTATAAAACGGTGTAGAGCTATTTCACCTAACAGATTGGCTACTAGACCATGGCAATCTACATCACAATAAATATATTGCAGGATATTTTAGCAACTAATCGGCCTTGGCATGCCATCTCAGCTAAGTAGATTGAGTGCAGAATAGGGCAAGGAAGCTTCTTAAGCAGAGCATATTGACTGGAAACTACTTCGACAAACAGTGAGATTAACAACGTCTATCATCTAACATTCAGCGCTACACCGACATGCACGGGGCCTCAGTCTAGAATGCGCGTACTGTGGGAGAAGCTGACCGCCGTGCATCTGCACACGAACATCGACAGCGCTGGCGACGCTGACCGCCGTGCGTCTCCACAAGAACGTCTCCAGTTGTGGCGGCGCGACTAGAGGATGGCAGTCTACGAGAGCGTACTGTGGGAGGGAGAGGATAGCCGTGTGTCCCCTCGAAGAACCACGGCGCTGACGTATCGGCGCGGCAGGGAGGGCGGCTTTGGCGAAGCGAATGGAGTGGAGGGGGACGGGGGGGGGGGATATTATTGCCTAGTTGGCCGAAGGGCGGTTGAATCTATGATTTGGGTGGAATTTTTGGGTGGGGGAGGATTTTTGCGCGGTGGGCGGGGGGAGTTTGGCGCATGGTCGGTTTCTCCAAGTGCAGTCCTACGTGGCAGTGAAGAGGCAAGCCGAAGCGCGTTCCGTTTGCGTGAGCCGTGTCTAGGACCGAACGTGTGTGGGGTGCAATGCGACCGCGACAGGGGTGCTGTGAGTGTACCACCTTTTTTCCTTTTAAACTAGGTGCTTCACCCCCTCAAAAAAACTTGTTGCTTCCGGCGATCCATCGATACTACTACTATTAATCCGGTAATCCCGACTAAAATGGCGCGGCCGGATCTATTCCCGCGTGATATGCTGGGAGGTTGGCTTAGTTGGGTTTTTTAGGACGATTAATGCTAAACCTACGTAATCCCAGTTATGTAATTAACGTAATGTGAAACGTGTGATCTGTTGATTGTAGATTGGGGGGAGGGAGGGGTCCACCACCATGAAAATCAGGGGAGGAGAGAGAGGCAATTTACATTAACCCCTTCGTAGGTTCCTGTATGTAACATCCCAAAATTATAAATTTTGGAATGTTATAATAATTAAAATATATGATTGTTGATTGATTGTTGAGTGATTGATTGAGTGAAATTTATTAGAATTTTAAACTTTTGAAGTTTTGTTGAGAGGGAATAAAAAGGACTTTCCAAAAAAATCTATTTGAAAATATTTGAATTTCGAAATATTTCAAACTTCATGCCACTTAATGATCCTCATGATTTCTTCAATGAAAGAGAGTGGGAAGTAAAGAAAATTTCATTTTGAAGTTGTCATTTAATTTATTTATTTTAACTCAAAGTGGCATTTGAGTTTTATTCAAAAACTTTTCTGACAAAGAACAGTTGAACAAAAGTGTTGAGAGGGAGTAACATGACACCCCAAAAATGTTGGGATAAATTTTCCATAGAGTTTTGAAAGTCATTTTGTTTTTTTTTTTGAATTTAAAAAAATGACTTTTCAAAAATTATTTTATTTTCCCCTGGAAAATATCCCATTAAATTCGACTTATTTTTCTGATCATTTTGATATATAATACTCCTATATTTTGTTTTCATTTTATTTTCTAGAATGATATTACTTCGTGGGTTATTCAAAAAAAGGGAAGGTACTGTTATCTTGGGCCAAATCCGGCCCGATCCGAACCGAATCATCTCCTTCCTCCAGACAAGATACTCACGATCTACAGCCACCACCGGAGCATCGCCGGAATCGCGGGATTCACGAAATCCCTCGCCCCCTCCTCCAAGACGACCTCCTCCCCCTATAAATAGTCACATCACGCATCCATTCCCCCACCTAGTCCCGCCTCTCCTTGCCCCACATTGCCGAGCCGCCCCGCCGGAGTTCGCCGGAGCCGCCGCCGCCATTTGCTCCGCCCCACCCACTGCTGGCCCTCCCCGCCACCCACCGCCGCCACTAGCTGCTCCGCCCTGCTCTTCCACCCCCGACCGTCCCTTCCCCGACGCTAGAGGGCCACCGGAGGACGTCGCCGGAGCTCCACCAGGACCCCATCACCGGAACTGCTACAGTAAATCCCGACCTACTGTTTTTTTTTCGTTCTGTTTTTAAAACAGAATAGTTTCAATCTTGTAAAATCCATCCTTAATTATCTACGAGGTATTTTTGAGTGATTACAACTGCCTTGGATCACAAATTTTATGAAGTTTCTGTTAGTTTAATTTTATTTCACATTTGAGCAGTTTAAATTTGTGTTTGTATGAATTTGCTCAAATCACTAGATTTGAGCTATTTTGAGTTAGGAATATTATTTTTGACCGACTCTTTTTGCTACTGGTTACTTATTAGACTAGCTACACAGTAGTGTTTAGTTTGCATGTTAGTGAGTTAGTTATATTAGCTTTTTATTGTAAACAGTACTATTTACTTTGTTTTTAGTACTGTTTGTAGTTTAATTATTATTAATAGTTTTAATTAGTTTCTTTTGCTAGTTTTCGCCAGTGTGTCATATATTCTATTGGTTAACAGTAGGTGATTTCTAGGATTTATTAGACTTAGTATTCTTGAGGTTCTAGGTGTTGTTTGTTGTATGACTAGTTGCTAGCAATAGGAATAGTGTTAGAGGTTCTAGGTACTGTTAGAATTTTATTATAGGAAATATACTTTATGTTACATAGCGAATAATTATTTTTACCTTGTGTTAAGTATTTTTTGTTTTAGGATTTTTACTTGTTGTTAGGTAGAGTTGTTGTGGTGTAGATTAGCCCTATAAGTTTATCTGAGTGATTTGGAGTTCTCTTTGGTTTTTACCTTCAACCTATTTTGATTTTGTTGTTATTTTGATTGTTATGATTGAGTGCTAGAATGATTGCTTATGTGAATACTATGCTTGATTGTATAGATTTCATCGGAGAGTGACGACTAGTTTATCAAGTTTTTAAGAGCGATAATATCTTCACCAACTAGCCAGGCAAGTTCACTTTGCCAATATTTTCCATACCTATGTTTATTTGCATGTAGTATCACCCTTTTAACAGTCTCTCCAGTAGTGTTATTGAATCTTGTAGTTGAGTAGAATGCATGAGGTAGGAACCATCTCCCTGTTACCAAACTCGGGACGTTATATATTTTTAATGCTACGCTATAGTAGATGGGGTTTGGTATGAGTGCATGAGAGTGGTGTGAAGAAGGAGGACTCTACGTCAATGGCGACAACTTCATGATGGCACCGGCAAGGACTGCATCTTCAGGACTCCTCCAGATTTTTGAGACTCGAGACAAGAATTCAATACACACTACTAGGTGAAGGACGGTTGACGGGCACCCCGGAGAAACCAGTGGTTGGCCGGGATGCATGGAGAAGCGCCATGAAATCTTGCGGAAAGCTTCATCCAGGCTCAAAGAGACGGAAGAATACTTCATGCCCGGAAGCTTACCTGTGCAACCGCAAGTCACTATTGGCTCTGGCTTGGTTGACCTTAGTGGTGACTCTGGCTGGGACGGTGCTAGAAGATGTAGAACTACGGTAGGATTGGATGAGCACCGGACAGTGGTCAGAGGAACTCTTCGGAAGAACATGTTTCGGTCATCTTGTTCTCAAACACCATGAAGTGCGAGAACACAAAAGAGGGATCGAATCTTGCGGGTAAAGTGTACAAACCTCTGCAGAGGGTTAAAACCTAATCGATTAGCCGTGTCCCCGGTTACGGACAATTTGAGCCTCTGGACTTGGATCTATCAACTCTCAACACCGGACTGATAACTTAATTGTGGGCAACTTATGATGATTTGGGCTATGAGACATTAGTTGGCGGAACCATGTCCTGACAGAAAACTCCATAGTACAGACTCCTGATATTCCTTTGTTGTAGGGAAAATAAAACCAACTTTTACGCAAAAACATCAGACACAGAGCCACAAAGCCATATTGCATATAGAATAGTTTTATCATCTTCTTTCCTCATATTGTGATCTTGCCGGTACATTCAATGTACTGACCTACACGGCTGCAACGTCTCATGTTGCAGATATGTTCCTTCCGACGAGTAAGAGTACGGTACAGGGTTACGGTCTACACTCAACCTGCCGATGGCGTTGATGGGACTCCACACCTGATTGTTTGTTTCCGCTAAGACTTATGAGGTATATATCCGTTTTACGTTATTTATACATGTGATTGCACTTTGATATATACATTGATGTACTGTGTGTGCCAGCATACCGATCCAGGGATGGCACAGATACACAGAAGCTTGACCGTCTGAGGTCAGGTCGCTACAGATATGGTATCAGAGCACATGTTGACTGTTGGACGTGACCCTAGAAATCGGAAAGCCCTAGGACAGGAAGTCTCTAAAACTTTATTTCCAAAAGAATCTATTACTTCTCATCTTTTCTGATTTTATCAAATATCCTCTCTTACCTCAAATTGTTAGAATATACCCCTTTCCCTTTTGACCACACGGAGGATCAACTAAAGCCGCTCGAAGAAGGACAAGATATCGGACAACCGATGACCATTGAAGAGTAAAGAGGATTTCACCATGCATTAGAAGAGTTGAAGCTACAACGGTTTAAGACTCCGAAGACTTGAAGAATATGAAGAATTATTTGACCTTTAGAAGACCAAACCCATGTTATATACTTACATTAGATGCGACGATTTGTGAGTTGTCATTTGTTTGATGTTTTTCCGACAGCCACAAATAAAACCCATTTTCAAAACTATTGTTTGTATTGTGTGTATCCCTCCCCACCCCTCTCTTATCTCACCCTAAAACCCTTGGACCGAGTAGATGATGAATGAAGTTGGACTGGTATTCTCTGGACCGAAAACCCAGCCAGAGGCAGAGCTATGGATTCAGAACATGGAGAATCACTTCGGGAGCAATTTGGTTTCAAGGAAGAATGAAGTATCGTATGCTCTTCAGTACTTTGAAGGAAGTGCTGCAACATGGTGGCATATGCATCAAGCTATACAGGGATGGAATGGAGCAAGGACTTGGGAAGAATTCAAGAAGACTCTGACAAGATCACGTCTTATCCGGAAGCACCATGATACCCCAAGAAATAAACCTTGTGCCTACAAAATTTGAGGAGAAATAGGACACACCCAGGAGAAACACAAGGAGGAATGCCCTCATTGTAAGGAGAAACACCCAGCTGAGGAATGCCCAACTAGTCAGGTGACTTGTTTCTTGTGTGAAGGAACCACCCACTACCCAGCTCAGTATCGCATTTACCACCACGGTGCAACAAACTATTCAGAAGCAGGAAGAAGGAATGAAAGAAGCCCTCCGAGAAGTTATGAAAGAACATATGATTAAGGAAGGTGTTGAAGACCCTGATGGAGAAAATCTCAACAGATTTTACTCCAATGCCTGTTATTCATGTGGAGAAGAAGGACATTTTTCACAGTATTGCACCAAGGAAAGAAAAGAGTATCTTGGATACTTCCCGACAGAAGCAGTGGAGTTTGATCCACAGGGAATAGAATGTTTGATCAGAATGAAGAAAACCAGGAAGAGAAAACAAAGACACCCTCAGAACAACCCAATTTCTGCAAAGAGGGACAAGAGTCATATTACCTGTTTTGAATGTAAGGACATCGGGCATTATGCCATTGATTGTCTCGAAAGGAAGCAAGGAACTCAAGGAGCAGGCACCATCACCAAGAAGCCTCGAGACATGCCGGAAGTTATTTGTTTTCGTTGCAAGGAAGCAGGACATCTTGCTAGGGATTGTTCAAATCATGAGAAATCTAGAGCTGAGTAGTGGAGATGTTGATATCAGTAATAAGGGTAGTATGGAAAACACTTTTCATGAGAATGCGGGGTTGAGTTATGTAATAGATTACTCAGAGATTGTAATAATTCATGACTCAATAAAGTTGATATGTCATATGCTGAAAGGCTTTAAGGAGTTGTTATGTTTTATCTTGGAAATTAATATTCTGGGTGAACATGGAAGAAAATGAGTTGTGATACATAAACTAGATGTTGGAAATTGAGTTTGAAGTTCTTTTTGGATGATATGAATGTGTACCCAAGGAGATATGTACCTTATTTTGAGCACCATTTTTGTTTTACAACTGCAGATGATGACCCTTTATGAGTCTTTCCTTAAGGGCCTGAAAACGATCATGACCCTGACAAGTGATCATGATTACCCAAAAATCCTAAAGGACATGATGAAGCATATTCACCTTGAAGGAGATGCAGTCTACAAAGTCTATCCCTTCATGCAAAAAGGAGTGGAACTTGGTATGTGGAGGTACACCTCCACCGTATGAAAGGAGTTTGCCCAAAGACGATGGGGCAGTACTTTTTCATCTCACGTGTACCACAAGCAACTTTCTTCGACGCTGTTCATGAAGCAGCCATGGAAGCCATATGCCAGATCGGAGATATACTTGAAGCAAGACTCCGTTATACTCAGGAATACCTAAGCGAAGTGCATGCAGAGATGATGGAGATGAAGCTCAAGGCCACCATGATGAAAAAGATGATTGAAGATTTCAAGGAGCATGTCGCCCAATTCCAGTGGGATTGAAGGATCCTCAAGGAGGAAAAATGAATAAAGTGGGAAGTAATGCTTGACCATACCAAACCATGTGGATGGCGGCATTTGTAATAAAGTATTTCTTTGGAATTTGGATTGATGAAAAATGGTTAAGGAGGTAATAAAAGATTTAATATGAAAATAATATGATTTATGGATGAACTAGTGCATTTCATTTAAGTGTGGTAGTACTTCGTAAAGCCACAGAATCAATGAAAAAAAGGCGTTGTTCATGACGGTCCATAGAAAGGAGCCGGATGAAATAAGTTGGAGTTTGATTATGATGGTTACCCCAAGAGTATGACAAAATGAAGTACTATTGGATTTAAAGGAGGTTTAATATTGGAATATGGAACAATTGTAACTCCACGGATGAGTTAACACTATGCAAGCGCTGAAGTGGACCCATAACCCACATGCCCAGGATTTGACAAAGGCACAAGCACAATCTTGTTGAAGGAAGAATTCTGGAAGAAGCTATGAATTGATCAGCAGGCGTTACATAGGATGTTACATAAACCCCGAGATTGTGAAGAACGATAGATGTTTTGTTCAGCTTGCAGAATCAATGGGTTTACCCGAACCCTGTTCGAGGATAAGAGAAATTTTTGCAAAGCTTGTGAGGATGCCCGACTGTTAGAAATACGAGATTCCCTAAACCTTATACAGGGTAATGATCTTGGTGCGGAATGAATTGATCACCATACCGACTTACTCTTATCATTCACTCTTGATATTTGGAATGGTAAATCTGAGAGACTTACCCATAGTAAAGTGACGACGCTCGTTGAAGCCTTTCTTAAGCCTTAGAATGGTATGATGATAAACCCATG
Source organism: Triticum aestivum (assembly GCF_018294505.1). Classification (NCBI taxonomy): domain Eukaryota; kingdom Viridiplantae; phylum Streptophyta; class Magnoliopsida; order Poales; family Poaceae; genus Triticum; species Triticum aestivum. The sequence goes on along the minus strand of NC_057797.1, from coordinate 367,663,322 downwards.
TACATGGCAGCTGTTGCCAATCGTATATTATACGGTGAGAATGAAGCCAATGCCCTTTTTATGCGGAAACCATTAATGGTAGGCCACCATGAGTATTTCGATAGTTGTCTAGAATGGACGCAGACCTATCAGCTAAGATCCAGTCTCGGACGAACTTCATCTTTGACGAAGCGACCAAAGATTTTGAGGAAAACGCTATGCTTCTGACAGAAGAACATTAATGAAGGAACTATTGTAAGATATGTGAAGAGATAGATATTGTCGGCACTCCGGAGGAAGTATCTAAGTTTACTGGAACTGTAACCTTGCTTTTAAGTGTGGTAGCACCCCTGACCCTTCCGGCCAAAATATTTGCTAGAAGACCCCCAACCCCTAACCTTTTCTTGCTAGCCTCTTTGAATCTCGAGGACGAGATTCATTTTAAGTGTGGTAGTTTGGTAGCCAACCCGAATCTCGAGGGCGAGATTCATCTTAAGGAGGGTAGTTTTGTAACATTCGAAATTTTCAATTTGGAATGTTTTACAATTATTAGTTAAGCATCTATGCATTTTGTTTGAATTGAGTGGCATTTGAAAATTTTCAGAGGCTTCTGAATTTTTTTATTGAATTTGGATTCAGCTTGGCATTTAAAAATCTACCTCAATATCCCTAACAAATACTTGAGAAAAAGTATGAGAGGAGCTAACATGACACTCCAAAAATGTCAGAAGAGAATATTGCCAAAAGGTTTGAATTTTATTTGGAGTTTGCAAAAAATGTTTTTTTAGTTTCTGTTTTGCCTCATTAAAAATGTCCATGCTATAGGATTAAATCCCCTGAGAATTTTGATATATATATGTCCTATATAAAAATATTATAGGTTTACCTATAATTAGTTTTCTCTCTTTGTGGTATTTCAAAACAAAAAAAGGGTCCAAGGCGCCTGCCAGGCCAACCGGCCCAGCAGCGCTGAGCCGCAGCCCACCAGCAACCGAGCCGGCCTGCCCCAGCGCGGCGCACGCCCGAACCCCTCTCTCCTCGGTCGCCCACTCGCTCTACACTCTCCCTCTCCCACTGACCGACGGGGCCCGCCCTCATCCCCACCCCTTCTCTTTCCCCTGCCCACGCTATGCCGCGCCAGAGCGCGTTCGACGCCGCCGCCGCGTCCGAATTCAATGGGATCACGATCCCGAGTCACCCCTGCCCCAAGAAAGGTGTCCTATAAATACCTAGGCCCCTCCTCTCTCGATCCCCCTAAAACCCTAGCCCAAAACCCACCGCAGCTCGCGCCCTCGCCAAACGCATCTCGCTGCTGCCGCCGCAGTTCGCCGCCCGTTCCAACTCCGGTGAGCTCTCCCTCGATCCCAATTTTCACCCACGTACTTCCGTCGCTGTTTCCTGTTTTTTTTTGACATGTTCTGCGGCCCTCTTATCCGCAGCAGAGACGACCCCGAGCTCGTCCGCCACCCGCCGGAGCTGCAGAGCACCGGGCTCTGTTTCGCCTCGCACTCGACGTTTGCGCCGTCCCCGAGCTCCAACAACTCGGCCCCCAACTTCCCCAAGCTCCGCCGCATCCACCCGGCGTCTTCGCCACCCTCGCCGACCGCCGGAGACCCCGCCCCGCTCGACGTCGACCTCCGCCACCCTCCGTCGCCGTCGACCTCCGCCGCAGTAAGCCGCCACCTCCCCTCGCCGTTCGATCTGAAACCTAGGGCCTAGATTAGATTCCGAAGGGGTATGGTTTTATTTCATATAGATCGGTTTTAGTTATGGGTTAGATCGGTTTAGGTGGTTTTATTTTGGTTTAGTTACCTGGTTTAGTTAGATCGAACCGGTCGGTTTTCTGTTATTAAGCGCGTGCACGGTTTAGTTTATACAACGCCCGAGCGTTGTTTAGTTTCCGGATCGCTCACTGTTTCGGCCCGTTAGCGCCTAGGTGTTTTATTTTAAATTTTTTTCGTTTCTGTTTTTAACAGAATAGTTCCAGTTTTGTAAAATCTATATCTTTTAAGTTATTTAATATTTTTAGTTGATTCTTTTTGCTCTAGTTTGCAAATTTCCTATAGTTGCTGTAGAAATTAGATTCGGCCATGTTTAGGTTTTTAAAAATTGTTTTATATTAGTTTTAGTCAGATTAGTTTTTCTGCTATAAATTGAGTTAGGATTATTTTTTTAGTGATTCTGTTTGTCACTGCTTTGTTTTGACTTTGTCTAGCAGTAGGAATTTATTTGGGCATTTTTAGTCTTTATTAAAAATAGTTTTTACGCGAAAACAAGCTTTTCTAGTTTATTTAGCTTGTTGTTAGTTTCTGCTGTTCTAGTTATTTTTTATTTTATTTTATTTTTCCTATGTTATAATTTATTTTAGATTAGTTTCTGTAGTTACAGAGAGTGAACATTTATTTACAGAAAAATAAAAGTTTTATTTTTATTTTCTTAATAGTTTTGTTTTAGGTATAACAGGAGTTCTATAATAGATATTGGTCTGAATCTTTTTGCACCTAGTTTGTATGTTGTTTTCCTCTATGTTAGTTAGTAAAACCATTGTTTTGGATCTGTAAAGAAAAGTGTTAGTAGGTTAAAACTATTTCCTTGTTGTTGCTTGATGTGATGGAAGCCATGATTTTGTTTTCCTCGAGTTTTCTTTGATTTTGGTTTGAGTGCTTGTGTGTTTTCCTTTAGTTTGCTGATATGTCATTAGTGAAATACTTATTTGTGCTATTGTTTGACTCGATAGAATTTCCGGAGTGTGAAGCTTGCTATCTTGAGTCACTAGCGTTTGAAGACCGTCAGCCAGGCAAGTTATTTGATCATGTTTTACAATACCTATGATTTTGTTGCATTAGAATTATTCCTCCCCACCATGCATGCAGTAGGAGAATTTTAAGTTATGTTCTTGAGTAGTACCATGAGGTAGGATGAACCCACTTCCCCTTGTTACCATTGCCCGGGATGATGTAGTTTATTTTGCTATGCTCGTAAACGAGGTTGGTTGAGTGTTTCATAAGGGAGATGTGAGAGTCAAGATGATGACAACCCCATGACTTCAAGCTCAAGATGGACTTCAAATTCACTACTGGGTGGAGGACGGTTGACGGGCACCCTGGAGGAACCAGCGGATGGCCGGGATGCATGGAGGAGCGCCATGACATCTTGCGGAAAGCTTCACCCAGCCACGAAGATACAGATGGATACCCTTTGACAGGAAGCTTACCTGTGCAGCCGCAAGCCATTATGGGCTCTGGCTGGGTTGACCCTAGGCGTGACTCTGGACGAACGGTGCCAGCAGATGTAGAAGAACGGTAGGACATGGATGGGTACCGGCAGTGCTCAGAGAAACTCTACGGAAGAGCCTGTTTCGTTCATCCCGTCTTCAAACACCAGGCAGTGCGAGGACATAAAGGAGGGAACGATTCTTGCGGGTAAAGTGCACAAGACTCTGCAGAGTAACAACCTAATCGATTAGCCGTGTCCCCGGTTACGGACAAATGAGCCTCTGGAAATTGGAGTATTTCGGAAATCTCAACACCGAACTACATTAATTGAGGGGTTATTTAATAATTGGGAATGAGACATTGGTTGGCGGAACCATCTCAATAACAACCAACATTTTGTAGTAATTGCAAGCAAGTCCTTTGTTACCCGCTGCACATCAGTATGATCCCAACTATTCTTCATCGCAGTACGACTCCAGCTACACCTACAGGTACCCGCCAGGCTATCCCTGGCAATAGACCAACTTAGGCCAAAAGCCTAAGCTTGGGGGAGTACGTCTTTCTCACCGACATTACATTTATGCTCACACACACTCATTACTAGATGTCGGTGCTCATACTCTTTCACTATAATCTCCATGCTAGTTTATTTTCTTTTTCCTGCTTTCTTCTTGTGTGTTTGTTAAACGTTAAGAAAAACAAAAAAAATTAGTTGTAGTTTACTTTTCTACTGTAGTAGTAATAAAAAAAGAAAACCCAAAAATATTTCCCGTTCTTCTTTTGCTTGTTGGGAGCTTTCCCGTGTAAATAGTTTTTATTTCTTCTCTTTCCTTTGGGGGTCAGTAGGAGAAGACCATGATTAAATTGTTGAAGTGGCTTTTATATGCATTATTGTTGATTTAACCCAGAGACCATATTGCCTTGTCTTCTCCTGTTTATTGAATGCTCGCAGATTCCAGCTTAGTCCAATGCACGTACACTCTTATCATTATTCACACCATTCGGTCGTGCAAGTGAAAGGCAATTATGATGATATATGATGGGCTGACTGAGATGAGAAAAGCTGGTATGAACTCGACCTCTTTTGTTTTTGTAAATATGATGAGTCCCTCGTTCTTGATTCATCTTATTATGAATAAACATGTTTGCAATGACAATTAGAGATCATAGTTGCTTGTGCCATGCTTGATTAGCTATGAGTTATAATGGTTTACCTTGTGTGCCAACATGCTATTGCGATGATTATGATGTGGTATGATGGGGTGGTATCCTCCTTTGAATGATTTAAGTGACTTGACTTGGCACATGTTCACGCATGTAGTTGAAACAAAATCAACATAGCCTTCACAATATTTATGTTCATGGTGGATTATATCCTACTCATGCTTGCATCCAATGTTTATTAATTTAATGCATGTACATGGCTGTTATTGCTCTCTAGTTGGTCGCTTCCCAGTCTTTTGCTAGCCTTCACTTGTACTAAGCGGGAATACTTCTTGTGCATCCAATCCCTTAAACCCCAAAGTTATTCCAGATGAGTCCACCATACCTTCCTATATGCGGTATCTACCTGCCGTTCCAAGTAAATTTGTATGTGCCAAACTCTAAACCTTCAAATAAACATTCTGTTTTGTATGCTCAAATAGCTCATGTATCAACCAAGGCTGTCCTTATCTTCTGTGTTAGGCGGGTTATTCTCAAGAGGAGTGGACTCCGCTCCTCACTCATGAGAAAATGGCTGGTCACCGGGATTCCCAGTCCCATGCTTTATGCAAACTAAATCAAAATTAATTGCAAACAAAACTCCCCCTGGGACCTGATGTATGTTGGAGACACTCGTTGTTTCGAGCAAGTCATGGATTGATGCTTGTTGGTGGAGGGGGAGTATAAACTTTACCATTCTGTTTGGGAACCGCCTATAATGTGTTTAGCATGGAAGATATCGCCATATCTTAGTTGCTACGTTGACAATGAAAGTATTACCGCTCAAAATACAATTTATCTCTATTGCAAAACCGAGCTCTGGCACCTCTACAAATCCCTGCTTCCCTCTGCGAAGGGCCTATCCATTTACTTTTATGTTGAGCCATCACCCTCTTATTAAAAAACACTAGCTGGAGAGCACAGCTGTCATTTGCATTCATCACTATTAATCCATGTTGGGTGTGGCTATGATTGGATCTCTTTTACCATGAATTACAATGTCTAGTCAGTCCTTGATCTTTAAAGGTGCTCTACATTTATGTTTTGCGGTCTCAGAAAGGGCTAGCAAGATACCATCTTGTTATATCATATTATGATTGTTTTGAGAAAGTGTTGTCGTCCGAGATTTATTATTATGACTTGCTAGTTGATTATGCTATTGATATGAGTAATTATGAGACCTGAGAATTATTGCAAATGTGGTTAGTTATGATCTATGCTGAAAACTTGAATGTTGGCTTGACATAGTTACAACAACAAGAGAAAACAGAGTTTGTAAAAGTTTTTCTTTCTTTCTTTCAGTTTGTCAACTGAATTTCTTGAGGACAAGCAAGGGTTTAAGCTTGGGGGAGTTGATACGTCTCCGTCATATCTACTTTTCCAAACACTTTTGCCCTTGTTTTGGACTCTAACTTGTATGATTTGAATGGAACTAACCTGGACTGACGCTGTTTTCAGCAGAATTGCCATGGTGTTGTTTTATGTGCAGAAAACAAATATTCTCGGAATAACCTGAAACTCCACGGAACATCTTAGAAAAAATAATAAAAAATCCTCACCAAAGATGAAGACCAGGGGGCCCACACCCTGTCCACGAGGGTGGGGGCGCGCCCCCCCTCTAGGGCGCGCCCCCTACCTCGTGGGCCCCCTGGATGCCCTCCGACGCCAACTCCTACTCCATATATTTGCATTCGGAGAGAAAAAACCGGAGAGAAGAAATCATCGTGTTTTACGATACGGAGGCGCCGCCAAGCCCTAAAACATCTCAGGAGAGCTGATCTGGAGTCCGCTCGGGGCTCCGGAGAGGGGGATTCGTTGCGGTCGTCATCATCAACCATCTTCCATCACCAATTTCATGATGCTCACCGCCGTGCATGAGTAATTCCATCATAGGCTTGCTGGACGGTGATGGGTTGGATGAGATTTATCATGTAATCGAGTTAGTTTTGTTAGGATTTGATCCCTAGTATCCACTATGTTTTGAGATTGATATTGCTATGACTTTGCTATGTTTAATGCTTGTCACTAGGGCCCGAGTGCCATGATTTCAGATCTGAACCTATTATGTTTTCATGAATATATGTGAGTTCTTGATCCTATCTTGCAAGTCTATAGTCACCTACTATGTGTTATGATCCAGCAACCCCGAAGTGACAATAATCGGGACCACTCCCGGTGATGACCATAGTTTGAGGAGTTCTTGTATTCACTATGTGCTAATGCTTTGTTCTGGTTCTCCATTAAAAGGAGGTCTTAATATCCCTTAGTTTCCAATAGGACCCCGCTGCCATGGGAGGGTAGGACAAAAGATGTCATGCAAGTTCTTTTCCATAGGCACGTATGACTATATATGGAATACATGCCTACATTACATTGATGAATTGGATCTAGTTCTGTGTCACCCTATGTTATGACTGTTACATGATGAACCGCATCCGGCATAATTATCCATCACTGATCCGATGCCTACGAGTTTTCCATATACTGGTTTACGCTTATTTACTTCCCGCTGCTACTGTTACAATCACTACAAAATACCAAAAACATTACTTTTGCTGTCTTTACTTTTGTTGCCGCTACCACCACTATCATATTACTTTGCTACTAAACACTTTGCTGCACATACTAAGTTTCCAGGTGTGGTTGAATTGACAACTCAGCTGCTAATACTTGAGAATATTCTTTGGCTCCCCTTGTGTCGAATCAATAAATTTGGGTTGAATACTCTACCCTCGAAAGCTGTTGCGATCCCCTATACTATGGGTTATCACCGGTCGTCACCGGAACCACTATTCACACCGGAACCTTCGCTGCTCGGCCTACGCCAGCCATTGCCCTAAAACCACACCTAATCTCCAGCCCCTTCCCCCACCTTTCGATCCCCTAGCCCGCATCAAGCGTCCCCTAGTTCGCCGGAAAGCCATGGTGCGCTGCAAGATCACATACTAGAAGATGCTGATGCCGGAGCGCCGCGCAGAAATCCCGGCGGCGGTCGGCGCCATAGACCTCCGTTCCCAAGCTCGCTTTGCGGTGAGCCAATCCCCGAGTTCTCTGGAGCCAATCTACGAGGAGGAGGAAGCCGATCAAATGTTCATGGCGGAGGTCACGGCGCAAAAGGCTCCTGATGGGTATGAGACGATGTATGCCGACTTCGTGCTCACATCCGAGTCCCCCATGGTGCAGGCGGACCAGCGGTTTAACCTGGCGATACTAAAGGAGGACCGGGAGGCAGAGGCTCAACTCGACATGGAGCGCGCGCATGCCGCTTCCATCGAGGCTCTCCTGCAGGTGGAACCGGATGTCGTGGATGTGAACCGGGCGGCGGAGGCTCAACTTGAGGCGGAGCGCACGGATGCCGCTGCCATTGAGGCCCTCCTGCAGGCGGAACCGGATGTCCTGGACTGAACCAGGCGGCAAAGGCTCAACTCGACGCAGAGCACGTGGATGCCGCTCTCATCGAGGCCCTCCTGCAGGCGGAACCGGACATCCTAGACATGAATCGGGCGGTGCTCTCGTCCATGTAGAGCGCTCGCACGCTCCGCGTGAACGAGTAGCTGGAGGCCGAGGACAACCACGGTGCGGAGACACACGTCGGCAGCTACGGCTGGTTCACGCCGGCAACAAAAGACGACAAGGCCGTCTCCTTTCGCGAGCAGTGATAGTTTTTCTTTATGTTGTTGTTTTTATGGATCTTTTGCTGTGTAAAAACATACATTGTTATGCAAGTCGCCTGACTTGGGCCAGTCTACCATTTCAGGCGGTTCGATGAATATCCTATGTCTCCTAACCCTTCTTCCTCACCTCTTCTTCTTCCCCAACAAACCACCGCACGGGCCATACGGATACTACCCAACATGCGGTTGGATAAACATACTCTATGAATGAAAATTATGTGTCAGTGGTAGGATGGCTGAGTTTGGTTTGTTCACATGTGGCAGCATGCGTCAGTGAGGGTGCATTCCCTTGGTTGGGTTTGCGGCATGAAGGAGCCACTGTGTGAGGGTGCGGTGCGACCGCGGCGTGCAGGAGGGACCGTGTGAGGGTGCGGTGCGACCGCGACAGTCGTGCGCAAGTGTACCTCCTTTTCATTTTGAAAACTTTAGGCAAGCTTGGCAAAACTGTGTGGCGAAGTATGGCAATGCAAGGCCTAGACCCAAACAGGATAAGTGAGTTCTAGGAGTACTAGTGTTAAAAAGAAAGGTGGGATTTTCATTCGCCGGATTAATCGATACAAATCCTCGTTTCATGTGTCAATTAATGCGTATTTGTTTCTTAAAAGCCCAAAGAGCTGACCATCTCACTCCTCATCGCTTGATTAATGCAGCGCCATGCAAACCAACCTTCTCACTTCCGCATGCATGCATGGGATATTAATTTTCTTGGTTGCTAGTATACTCCCTCCGTTCTTTTTTAGTTTGCGTATAACTCAGTGCACGCATACCAAGCAGACCACCCCGTGCATTATTTTGGACAATTTTACCTCTGCATGCAAGGACCTAGAGAAATGCATGGCTCTTAATACGCATGGAGTCATTGGCTCCTTTTCCTTGATTCCTACTTGAGTCTTCTCAGATTCTCCGCAAGCGCGCTTCCCCTGCCTCTTATATGCATGCTGCATGCATGTGTTTGGTCTGTCATCACTCTCGGGCTGCATGCACAGCTATAATGCAAGGGTAAAAAAACCCATCAATTTTGCCTCGATTAGTGTTAGTGGCCTTTTGCAAATTTTATTTTTGATATACTGGCCTTATGTACAAAAAATGGAGGTAGTAACTATTATATTTGACTTCCTTCCCCATTGCGGTGACGTCGACAATATCTCGAACGTTGTGGTTTGGCTAAGTGCGTTCGACGGAGAACACCATTGAGGGAGACCACGGTAAGTCGTTCGCAAGTGCCGCCTGCAAGCCGAGACAACCGCCTTATTTGCATCCAGGAAGTCCGTTGAACCAAAGGACACATAAATGTACTAGAACTACTAGTACACAATAGCGTCGTCCGTCCAGCTTAGTGCGGTGAGATGGTTTCTCGAAGAAGATGATGGAGAAGCGGAGGCAACGAAGAGTGAAATGATGGTTGCTGGGTCCGTGCTTTGTGATTTGACGCCTCACTGCTTTGTGATTTGTGATAGAAGGGATAGGGGAGTAGACTATGTGCTCTATACTATACATGCATCCAAGCATGGGAGAAAGAGGATAGACGTTGCATTTTTCTATTCCTTCAATCAATCAATCAATCAGGGAGCTTCGGTTCCATCCTTTTGGCTTTGGCAAAACCGTCCACAATGGTTCCCACGATGCCAAAAGCTATTTTCACATTTGGCTACACATTGTGGATGCCCTTAACCGTACCACTTGGTTTTGCTCCTGTGTGCTATCTATACAAATCTCAATTATATTGATGTAAAAAATTATAGAATCAAGATTAGTAAAAAGGAGGTGATTTTGCCGCACGGATGGCGGGGGAGCTTTCTTATTTTTAGAGGATGTTGTCTTGGCGGTTTGCTAACATGCGGTCCCACATGTCAGTGCTTTACCAAGCCGATCCGCGTCCCACATGAGGCAGAACAACGGCAGAAGCAACACGTAACTTGAAGAAGATGAGGGAGAAGTAGATTCAGCAACGAGTGAAATGATGGTTGCTTCGTCCCTCCAACTCTATTTTTAGCATTATTACTTCATCCCTCCAACTTAACTGCGGGAAAGGTGCAGCTTTGTGATTTGATGCCTCATTGCTCATTACTACGCCGGTGCCATGACTGGGTGCTTCACCCCGGCTGCTCTGCACTGTATTCCGGTATGGCACATGGACCCGGTAGCTTCATGTCCCACATGTCGGCAAAAGGGACTAGAAGATTTATGAAAGTGAGCGCTCCACTCTTACGATGGAGGAGTACATGACACGACGGCCCAGTGAACTGTCACTTCTACTGTATAGTACTATAGTTTTGCTATTTCGCACGATCCATCGATACAAGCCCGATTAAACAGGAAAGGGCGGGATTTTTCCCGTGCGGTATATGATACTGGCCATACATTTCAAAGGAAATTTTAATGTATGCAAACTGAATAATTAAGTAACAATATGATATCTAGTAAAACTAAAAACACATATGATTTATTGTGTTAGAGTGTAGTAGTAGTGCTGTATTGCATAGTTGTTAGATGTAACTTGCGAGAACATGTAGAGATGTAGTTTTGGAGGGCCTACAGAGATAAAAGCGTAATACATTCACCGAACTTCAGAATAAGCTGATTACGGTCACTATATACGTGTTGCAGTGATTATATGGTCACTTGCTCACGGTTCAGCATCGGATTGCACTTCTGTTGATCGGCCAAATAGTCTACGTGGCACCATGTTGACTAGTTAAATTGACCACATTCCTTGTGGGTCCCACCTATCAGTTCGCATAGGGAAAAGGTCAGATAAACACAAATTTATGCAGGCGCGACAAGACTCCAACCCGTGCGCGGGAATCACCTGGTTGTGTATGTGTCTGTCAGGGCCTGATTTGTGCGCATGCATGTGTAGGTTGAGCACTTGAGCATGAGAGTGTGTGTTCGTCGTGTGGTGTACTGGTGTGTTCATCCATGCGTGTGTGTCTGCGTGTGAGTGTTGCGTGCGTGCGTGGTTGCATGTGTACGTGTGAGTGTTGCGTTCATGCGTGGGTGCATGTGTTCGTGTGAGTGTTGCGTGCGTGCAGTTCGTGTGCATGCGCGCGCGTGTGTGTGTGTTTATAATCACCACACCAGCTCCTGTGTGTTAAAACAGATGGCTCAGCATACCAATACAAGGCCACCTTCTTCGCTGTGCCCGCGGTCATGACTTCGAACCACCGTCCAATATTTTTTGTCGTTTGTTTTCATTCTTACTAGCAAGATGCCCGTGCATTGCACGTAACATCAAGATGCATTTGTATGACTAGTTTATCTTATGAGAGAAAAGGATGAATGAGGGAAGGCCTTATTTGCAAATGTGGAGAGGTGTGTGGTTACCTTTTTGCAAAATTGCCATGGTTTCTTTCCTATCCGTCAGATACAAATCGGACAGCCTATATTGCAGGATGGCAGGCACACCATCATCACCAACTCTGTTTTTTATAAGAGTGTATTTTGTAAGAGTGTAGATGTAGAGTAGATACAAGCCAACAGGTGGGCCCAATGGTAGTGAGATAATGTGATGCAACACTAGAGGTGCCACGTGGAGCGTTTAACTGGTCAACTAGTCGTGTCTAGAGCAAATACATAGTTGTACGATGAGCCCGTAAATGGTGACTGTAATGAGTGGATTCTGAAGTCCAATGTACGTATCGTGCTTTCTCTTCAAATACAATGATCATCACTCTATATATTGCGAGAGAAAGATGAAACATGCTTGAATGTGCTGGGGGCTTACTTTTAGAGGACCTGGAGATAGTTTGTGTGCGTACGTGAAAGGGGCATAGAGTGGGGTATGCATGGAGAGAGAGATGCTCTTTGTTTCTCTTTATTATGACTAACTTTATATATAGTATAAAAATATACAAAGTCACAGTGCGGAATAAATATCATTGTGGGCACCATGCAATGCAAATTAGTGTTCATACTCCTCAATATAACTTTGTAATGTTGTATATATGTAGAAATTCTAAAATAATTTTTTGGCCACACTTTATTCGAAAGGAATGTTGTATGCGAAATAAACGTGAAGAGAGGGCTTTTTAGATCAATGGGGTACGTGATGTAACATGTGTGAATGTGTAGTTGATGCATTTGGTAGGGCCTAGAGAGGTATGTGTGTGTATAACATATTCGAGAGAGGCATGGATAGAGGGGCCGGCGGGGGGGGGGGAGATAGCAGAAGAAATGAGAGTGGTCTAGAGAGAGAGATGAATATGATGTCACGGCGAGAGATTCCCTTGAGTGTGTATATGCAACGGGGAGTGGATAGAGGCACCAGGAGAATTTTGTTTCATGTGTGGTGTCTGTGTTGGTATGTGTGGGTGTGAGAAGATAACGAGACATGGGGGCAGAGGGTGTGTCACTGCGTAAGGTCTGGTGGGTCGATGTGAGGCCCTTCGTTCGGTTCCGTCCTGCGCCACATTGGTCGGCCCGTGACGCATTTAGGGAGACCCATGGATGACTAGTCGTACAAGACAAAGGTAGCATAATTGTGAAGGACTCTGTGTCCACTGACAAAGCTGACTAAGATTTGTAACCCTAGGTTCTCGGACTACGGTAACCCCTTTATCTCTGATATTACTATTCATCCAACCTAACTTTAAGGGGCATCCTACAGAATGCTCTGCTAGAATCATACTCGTCGATTAGGAAGAGAGGTGTGAGACAATGTGTGAGAGACAGGCCTAAAGATAATGTGCGTACAGGAGACACGTAGGTAGGTCGATGTATATAGAAAGGGTCGATGGGGATTGTGCATGTGTATGCTTGCGAGAGGAAGAGTGCTTGTGATAAAGGTTAGTGAAAACAGTCGTAAATGGTTACGAGAGGGAGGGAGGGTTATATCGAGAGCATGTGTGCGAGAAAGACACCTCGGGAGAGAGTGTGTGAGCATGTGTGAGAGACCACTGATGGAGAGTGAAACTACATGTAAAAGACTGCTGTACACATTGATTAAAGATATAAATTGTATCCAAATATTAGGATGGGATCATGATATTTGCAGTTCGCGTAAGGAACGGTCATTGATCCATCAAACATCTAGATTATGTCAAATTTGAGCATGTCTATGTTATTATTCGACACAATTGATCCACATAGTTAGTATTTTGAACTCCAAACAATGCATCACTTTAGCAATCGAATATAAACATGAGTATAGTTCATGTTGTGTGTGTAAAGCACATTATACATACGAAAGTTACACAATGAACATTATAAATAGCTACCTATGAACTAGCATACTTTTGAATTCAACTTAAGGTGGTTTAAAAAAATCAAATTCAACATGAAGTCCATTCAATTATTTGAATTTGATATCATGGCATTTGTAAATCATACCTAAATTATGGGGCCACCAATCTTTGCTCTGATTTTGTACATAATAGCATATGTAGTCGTGTACAAAATAGATTCAAATTTAGCTCCTCCATTCCAAAATAATTGTAGTTATAGGATTTTCAAGTGTCAAAATTTCAAAAAGAAGCGGATAATTTAATGAGGTATTCAAACATACAAGGTCAAATTTAACGTTGTCTATTTAAGCGAATCCTCAAAGTTCAAGAGTACTCTAAACGTGAATGCTTGTGTTTCAAAACTTCGAACGAAGTGCCAAAAGAGCCTCTACTCACCCGAAACCGCATGAGACCAATGTTTGGTAGTACAAGGAAATTACTTTTCTAATAACTCTGACCCGTGAAACCTACCGGCCCGACGTCCAAAGGTCTAAACCGGGGTAGGTCTGTAGCTTCATCTAGACTCCACGCAACCGCCTCCGAAAAACATTCATACACAACGGCCGCCTAAGCACACATGCGCGCAGCCAAAATCGCTGCCGCCCACTATTTGGGACACCTGGGATTACCATCCTACCCCCGACACACAGTAGGTCCGAAATTTAAGAGGTGGCAAAGTTTGTAATTTCCCCAAATTTCAAACAAGCGCGGCCTATCTTCTGTTCAAAAAAGCCAAAAACAAGCGCGTCCCAGACCGAAACATGGTTCTCCCCCCTCCCCCAGCCCACCCGTCCGATTCCCCATTCGTACTCCATGGGCGCAAAAACTACCTCTCCACCAGCCATGAAACCCCGGAGTCCTCCATCTGCCACCCCATCCGACCCATCAACCGCCGCCCTCCTCCATCACGCTGGAGCCGATACCCCGTCGTCGTCGTCGTCGTCCATCGCAACGCCCTCCACGACTAGTAGTTGAAGCCGAGGCCGAGCCGTCTGTACCCAAGCTAGTTCAACCACGCCGTCCTGCGCCTCACCGTTGCCGCTCCAACTTCTCCACTCTCCACCGCACTAGAGTTGTTCCTGCTACGCCGTCCTTCACCGCCTCGGATCTGCTTCCCCTGCACCGATATACGGCCACAGCAACACAGTCAACAATTTGGCCATGGGTTTGTCCAAGGATCCACGGTCCTCCAAAACATCGGTTCCCCCGGGAGAAAAAAGAAGATCGCCGCGACAGATGGAGGAGACCACACTGGCAACCGATAAGGGTACTCCTCTTCCCTTATTCATGCAAATCTTACTGTCTGCTTGCACGGTATTCATCCCACAGAAGACACTAGTTGACCGCTTCTTCTTGATACTAGATGTTCCTAGTAACTCGCGATGCACAAGGTTTCTCCTCATATACTATTTCACCTTAGCTAGAGGTACGTCGCCCCCCTGAATTTCAATTCCTGGTCAGTTGATTCCCAATTAACGGAAGCATTCCCCGGCATGACAAGCGCTAGTCCGCCTATTACGCTGGGGAAGCAGCACCTCGGTGTTTATCTTAGGGGCGTGTGGGGCCTAGAGCTACTGGCGCCCGATCTGGAGGTCAGCCGGGATTAAAGGGATGGCCTAGGTGCGCTGCCAAGCATGGAGGTAGTGTGAGGTCGAGGGGAGGGCGGGGCGGCGGAGGCAGGGGTTTGGGCCGGTGGTCACTGGCGGTTCGAGAAAGATCATCAACCGTGACTAGCAGGAGGTAGACGAAGGCCATCTGCCCGTTCCTTATAGATCGGATGGTTCATTAAAAAAATCGACTGACCTATTTATTTTTAGTCGACTGTTATCTTGATATGACCACATGTGGTGGTGTGATGGAGGAGTACCTACATTTCCTATGCTCGTATATTAGAAAACCATACGAAGTAGAATCTAATTTGTTTGCCATGCAATGTTGTAGAGCTATCATATGTCTCATTTCATTTATTTTTCTGCCACCTGCTATCTGCTACTTTTATAATGCACTAGTTCTGCACACACTTCACCCATACTCTCACTATTGTATTTTTATGCAAGGGTATTTCGGAGTCTGCCTTGAGTGAAGCAGAAAAGAAAAGAGAGAAGTTGCTCCAGCTTTCTACGCGGGTACGCACGACACGTTATAGCGCTATAAAGGGTGCAGTGTCAGCAGCTGTTGACGGTAAACATAGCTCTGGAGTTCATGACCTTGCTCGCAATGAACCACCATCCCAGGTGCTTGCTTTAACTTCGCTGTGTCTGCATGTTCCATATGGTGTCTAGCTTGTATTCGAAAGGCCGAAATCGGTCTTTATTAAGATAAGGAAAGATAATTTTTACATGAACCACCATCCCGTGAGCACCAGAAGACAAATAGCTAGTCAGGGCACTGGCCGAGCCAGTGACAAGCCCAGCAAAGACATGCATCACCTGGAAGCCAACTAAAAAGCCGCGATGGTGGCGAAGCAGCCAGCCTCCCACCTGGTTCTCCGGTCCTAGATGATCATGCTCACCAATCCATCCAGATGTCTAGCTTGTATTGCTTCCAATTTGGTTAAATTGCATCTGCCTAGCTTACACATTATACCTTTGAATATGACATGCCCTTGATAACCCACAAGTATAGGGGATCGCAACAGTTTTTGATAAGTAAGAGTGTCGAACCCAACGAGGAGCTAAAGGCAGAACAAATATTCCCTCAAGTTCTATCAACCACCGATACAACTCTACGCATGCTTAATGTTCGCTTTACCTAGAACAAGTATGAAACTAGAAGTATTATGTAGGTCTTTTTGGATAGGTTTGCAAGGTAATAAAGATTACGTAAATAAAAAGTAGGGGCTGTTTAGATAAAGACAAAACTAAGTTAGTTTTAGTAGCGAGCTTTTGGTTACGAGAAAGTTATTTGTCCCTAGGGAATCGATAACTAGACTGGTAATCATTATTGCAATTTTATATGAGGGAGAGGCATAAGCTAACATACTTTCTCTACTTGGATCATATGCACTTATGATTGGTACTCTAGCAAGCATCCGCAACTACTAGAGATCATTCAGGTAAAACCCAACCATAGCATTAAAGTATCAAGTCCTCTCTATCCCATACACAAAAAACCTACTTACTCGGGTCTGTGCTTCTGTCACTCACGCCACCCACCATAAGCAAATCATGAACATATTGAAAACCCTACAATGGGAATCCCTCACGCTTGCGTGACACGGAGAGCACCATAGGACAACACCAATAATAAAACATGCAACTCAAACCAATCACAATCATCAAATAACCCATAGGACAAAACGGATCTACTCAAACATCATAGGATAGCCATACATCATTGGGAAATAATATATAGCATTGAGCACCATGCTTAAGTAGAGATTATAGCGGGTAAGAGAGAGGTTACAACGCTACATAGAGGGGGGAAGAGTTGGTGATGCTGGCGGTGAAGTTGTTGGTGAAGATTACGGTGATGATGATGGCCCCCGGTGGCACTCCGGGGCCACTGGAAGCAAGGGGGAGAGAGCTCCCCCTCCTTCTTCTTCTTCCTTGACCTCCTCCCTAGATAGGAGAAGGGTTTCCCCTCTGGTCCTTGGTCTCCATGGCATGGGAGGGGCGAGAGCCCCTCCAAGATTGGATCTGTCTCTCTGTCTCTCTCTATTTCTGCATTCTCTGATTCTGCCTCTTCAGCGTGACTTATATTCCCGGAGATCCATAACTATGATTGGGCTGAAATTTTAACACGATCTCTATCCGGATATTAGCTTTCTTGCGGCGACAGAAGGGCATCAACCGCCTTACAGGGTGGCCACGAGGGTCAGGGGCGCGCCCCCTGCCTCGTGCCCCCCTCGGGCATCGTCTCGCATGGATTTTTCTTCCCAAAAGTCACATATATTACAAAAAAACCTCTGTCAGTTTTTATCCCGTTTGGACTCCGTTTGATATGGATATTCTACGAAACAAAAAACATGCAACAAACAGGAACTGGCACTGGGCACTGGATCAATATGTTAGTCCCAAAAATAGTACAAAAAGTTGCCAAAAGTATATGAAAGTTGTAGAATATTGGCATGGAACAATCAAAAATTATAGATATGACGGAGACGTATCAGCATCGCCAAGCTTAATTCCTGCTCATCCTCGAGTAGGTAAATGATAAAAAAAGAGATAATTTTTGATGTGGAATGCTACCTAGCATAATCTTGATCACATATCTAATCATGGCACGAATATCAAGATACGAGTGATTCAAAGCAATAGTCTATCATTTGACAGAAAAACAATAATATTTCAAGGCTACTAATAAAGCAATCATGTCTTTTCAAAATATCATGGCCAAAGAAAGTTATCCCTACAAAATCATATAGTCTGGCTATGCTCCATCTTCACCACACAAAATAATCACATCATGCACAACCCTGATGACAAGCCAAGCAATTGTTTCATACTTTTGACGTTCTCAAACCTTTTCAACTTTCACGCAATACATGAGCGTGAGCCATGGACATAGCACTATAGGTGGAATAAAATGTTGGTTGTGGAGAAGAGAAAAAAGGAGAAGATAGTCTCACATCAACTAGGCGTATCAACGGGCTATGGAGATGCCCATCAATAGATATCAACTAGCAAAAGGGCCGGTGCGTTGCAACGGGAGAAAAAAATTGATGGATCAATTGAGGGAAAAAATTGGATGCTAGTTTGGAACATGAGATATGATGTCTGCTTTGGGTGAACAATACTAAATGACGGAATTCTTTCCAAGAATATAATACCATAAAATACAACAATGGTTCAGAACTATAGCAGTTGTGAAAGCACTTACCAGCTCTTGTCGCAATTAGGGCTGCAAACGAGTCGAGCTCGAGCGAGTTGGAGTTGGCTCTGCTGAATGAAGCTCATGATTGAGCTGTAGAACATGACTCGTGCTCAGCTTGTAACGATCTCGAGTAAAAATAGGAGTCAGGCATCTCAGAGAATCCATCCAAAACATTAATTCTTTTCATTTTTACATTCTGCGACCGTGTGGAACATATCATGGAAAAATTCACAAATAAAAATCCATAAAGTATAGTGCACACACTTGGTGAAGAGCCCTTATACATAGTCACAAATTCTATAGCCTTAGTCCTCTCTCTCATGATCGTACATTTCCGTACTGTCGGCATGTATCAGAATTGGCTCCCATGGTCAAGATAAGAATGCAGGTAAATGTGTGTGAACACCTCATCATTGTGTCTGCCACCTTTCATAAATAAATCCATGCTGCCTCCCATGCTCGAGTATCTAGAAGCAAACATTTCAATCTGTAGCAATAATAGACAATAAGCAATTATTTTAAGCTCTAAACCCATAACTCCCTCTAGCCGATAACAAATTCCACTACATAGATATATTGCATTATGTGCTTTGACCAAGTTCATTGTGAAGAGAATATTGTCCTTTTTCTGAAACCTTAAACCCTTCTGAATGATTTTGATGCATAGCAGTAATGTCATACACTTTGCGCCATCAGAAAATATTACCCACAAAAACCTTGCATCCACTAAACAACTGTTGTTGAATCTCAAAGCTAGATTTAGGTATTGCAGAAAAGTGTAAGCAGGGCCGGAGAGCAAAAGGTGGAAATAGGTCCATAAAGTTATCAGAACAGAATTGTGACCTCTCTGTTTTGAAGGTTGCCGAACAAAAATAGAATTCTAAACCAGAATGTTCAGAGACTACTATGCTTGCTCCAATTGATACAGTGAGCCCGACATCATGCCCAATTAGAAACGAAGCTCGCATCTGCAGAAAAGACAGGATTTTTTGAACTTACTTCTGCCTTGCAGTGATGAAACAAACACAAGGCTACTTTAAGTGACTAAGGGCCTCTCTGGGAACTGTCAACCGCAAGTTCCTACTGAGTTCCAAACTGTTGTAGAGCTAGTAGAATTCAGACATGCTCTTCCCTGGTTGAAGTTTGTTTGAAATTAAATCAAGCTAAAGCCAAGTGTATGATCAAATGTAGTTTAGGACATAATTTAGATGGATGGCTGCATACTGATAGCGTTTATAGAACTACATTATTTCACTATCTGAATACAAAGACAACATGAATCGGGAGAAATAAATGAGTAGAGCCTGAGCTTTCTGAACACCAATTAGACAATTAGGAGATACAATTATACCTCCTGTCCAGAGGATCCAATCAAGTCAAAAGTCCCAAGGTCCCAAAAAATAATTGTCTTATCATCTGAACCTGGATAAGTTTTTGGAAAGAACATAAAGCAAAAGTTACAACAAACCAAGTCTAGATTATATAAATAGTTTTAGGCGAAATATGTTATTTGAGAACAAATCTCCTGTTCTTGTATAGGTTTTGCAATACATTATCATCCAAAATGCACATGTCCAGCAAGTGAGAATATGATCTTTCAGCCTCAGAATATGATTCTTTCAGACTTGAATCAAACAAGGAGCAAACAGAAACTTCTTCGTGAACTTATGTGTTCATGGATTAGAATAAAAAAGGAAGCAGTAGTCAAAAAAACAGGGAGCAGAAGTACCTTGTGAAGGGGGTATGGAATAGGCAGTAGTACCTTTCTTGTCAACATAGTGGTCATGGTCAGGAGGGTGCCGGAGATGCTGCTGTAAGTTTTCGCTCCTCTAGTTGTAGGAGACCGTATCGATGTATCGACGTCCAGCAGTCCACCGGCAACAGGGCAGAGGTGGAGGCCATGACGGCCCACGTCGGCGAGGATCTAGCCGGCTCCCAGCTCTCCACGCCCACCGCAACAGTGAACTCTCCTCTATGTTGCATCCAGAAAAGGGGTGAATCTAAAACGAGCACGCGTGTGCGCGCACACCCACAGAGGAGGGGGATTGGGAGGTGCTCGTGTGGGGAGGGGTAGAACTGAGGGAGTTGGCCAGCCGATGGAGAGCGGCAGTGGCAGAAGAGGAGGAGAGAGATGAGCTGGGGAAGGTGCGGCGCCGGTGGTGGAAAGCCGCAGGGGTTGGGGCACTTCGGGTAGGGGTGGCCCCGGCGGTAGGGGCCAGCATTGGCGGAGCGCGACGCTGGGGCGGGGGTGGCGGCATCCGCGCGTGGCGGAGGGGCGGGGGGAGGTGGCGGCGGTGCCCGACTGCTTGGAAGGGGTCGGTGGCGCGGCGGCGCACTGAAGGAGGAGATGAGGTACCCGTACCGGTCCAGATTAAGTTGAATAATAGGACTGCGGGTTTCTTTCAGAAAACTCTAGGGGTATTTAGCAAAAGCGTGACGATAGTGAGCGGGAAAAAGCGATAACTTGCCTAGCTCCAGCCCAACATCGACTATGGTTGGAAATAATTGTTACCTGCGAACGAAGCGGGTTTAGTACCACCTCGCGTATATGGTTTAAATTCAAACTGAAAGCTTAAAATCACGGAAAGAAGTGTATTGTGACAGTGAACCCACGGAGTCAATCCGTGCTTTATTATTAGGGAAAGATGTGAGTGAGTAGTGATTGCCATGCAATGGATGCACTAGGAGCTATAAGTGTATGAAAGCTCAGACTGGAAACTAAGTGGGTGTGCATCCAACTTGCTTGCTCATGAACACCTCGGGCGTTTGAGGAAGCCCATCATCAGAATATACAAGCCAAGTTCTATAATGAAAATTCCCACTAGTATATGAAAGTGATAACTCAAGAGTCTCTCTATATGAAGAACATGGTGCTACTATGAAGCACAAGTCTGGTAAAAGGATAGTAACATTGCCCCTTCTCTCTTTTTCTCTCATTTTTTTGTTTTTTTGTTTTTGGGTGGGCTTCTTTGGCCTCTTTTTTTATTTAGGCTTCTTTGGCCTCTTTTATTTTTTTAAAGTCTGGATTCTCATCTCGACTTGTGGGGGAATCATAGTCTCCATCATCCTTTCCTCACTGGGGCAATGCTCTAATAATGATGATCATCACACTTTTATTTACATACAACTCAATATTACAACTCAATATCTAGAACAAATGTATGACTCTATATGAATGCCTCTGATGGTGTACCGGGATGTGCAATGATCTAGCGTAGCAATGGCATCAAAAAACGGACAAGCCATGAAAACATCATGCTAGCTATCTTACGATCATGCAAAGCAATATGACAATGAATGCTCAAGTCATGTATATGATGATGATGGAAGTTGCCTAGCAATATATCTCGGAATGGCTATGAAAATGCCATGATAAGTAGGTATGGTGGCTGTTTTGAGGCAGGTATATGGTGGGTTTATTGTAGCGGCGAAAGTTGCGCGACACTAGAGAGGCTAGCCATGGTGGAAGGGAGAGAGTGCGTATAATCCATGGACTCAACATTAGTCATAATGAACTCACATACTTATTGCAAAAGTCTATTAGCTATCGAAACAAAGTACTACGCGCATGCTCCTAGGGGGATAGATTGGTAGGAAAAGACCATCGTTCATCCCCGACCGCCACTCATAAGGAATACAATCAATAAATAAATCATGCTCTGACTTCATCACATAACGGTTCACCATACATGCATGCTACGGGAATCACAGACTTAAACACAAGTATTTCTGCAATCTACAACTACCCACTAGCATGACTCTAATATCACCATCTTTATATCGCAAAACTATTGCAAGGAATCAAACATATCATATTCAGTGATCTACAAGTTTTATGTAGGATTTTATGACTAACCATGTGAATGACCAGTTCCTGTCATCTATCTAAATAGATATAAGTGAAGCAAGAGAGTTTAATTCTTTCTACAAAAGATATGCCCACGCTCTAACAAATATAAGTGAATCAAAAGAGCATTCTACAAATGGCAGTTTTCTATGTGAAGAGAAACATGCAATCCAAACTTCAAATGATATAAGCGAAGCACATGATGCATTCTATAAAGCCATACTCAAAATATATAAGTGAAGTGCATAGAGCATTCTATAAATCAACCAAGGACTATCTCATACCAGCATGGTGCATAAAAGAAAAATGAAAACTAAGTGCAAAATACGCTCCAAGATTGCACATATCTAATGAATGAAACGAATCCGAAAACATACTGATACTTGTTGAAGAAAGAGGGGATGCCTTCCGGGGCATCCCCAAGCTTAGACGCTTGAGTCTCCTTGAATATTTACTTGGGGTGCCTTGGGCTTCCCCAAGCTCGATCTCTTGCCTCTCTTCCTTCTTCTCACATCGAGACCTTCTCGATCATCGAACACTTCATCCACACAAAACTTCAACAGAAAACTCGGTAAGATCCGTTAGTATAATAAAGCTAATCACTACTCTAAGTACTGTTGCAAACCAATTAATATTTTGTTTTTTCATTGTGTCTACTGTAATATAACTTTTCCATGGCTTAATCCACTGATATAAATAGATAGTTTCATCAAAACAAGCAAACTATGCATCAAAAACAGAATCTGTCTAAAACAGAACAGTCTGTAATAATCTGAACATTAACCATATCTATGGTACTCCAAAAATTCTACCAGAATTAGTAAAAATAAAAAATTTGTATAGAAAGGCATTTCAAAAAGAATCAGAACCATTTGATGTTCCAGTAAAAAATGTAAAACCACACACTACAGCCAAAGTTTCTGTCCTACACCGTACAAACCAACAAGCATCTAAAACATCCTAAAGGCAAACCTTGGCACATTATTTTTATAATACAATGGAATTATACAAGGGGATACTTTTTTAAAGTTTCTTTAATTAAGATTCACAAAGTTTCCATGGGCATGAACAAAGTTCAAGGACGTCCCCCACTTTCACAATGCTCGTCTATCTCACTTTCACTTTTCTTTTTGAAAAGTTTTGGGTTTCCCTCTTTATTTTTTTTATTTTTAAACAAAAGCACTCAACAGAAATAAATGACTCTCTAAAACTTCCGGCTTGTCTCTCTGGCAGCGCTTTCTTTAAAGCCATTAAGCTAAGCATATAGTGATCAAGTAATGAATCCACTCGGATCCCAAGGTATATCAAAACCAATTTGAATTAACAATGATTTATGATTTAGTAGTGAGCACAAAGTAACATATATCATGCAACAACGAAGTCTAACTCTCTTCCTATGCATCGGCATGTCATAAAAGAACAATTCATGCACACATAGTAAAGGTCAATGCATAGTATAAACAGTTTCTTGCAATTTTATCGTATTGGAAACATAGAGAGGTGGAGATATAGTTCCTCTCTCATAATAATTGCAAGTAGGAGCAGAAAGCACATGCATATTATTATCATGTGCAATACTAAAACGCAACCCATCAATATAATACTTAATAAGTGCAAACTTCTCTAATATAGTGTAGTCGGGAGAATTCAAAAAGATAATAGGACTATCATGCGTGGGTGCAATGGCAACAATTTCATGTTTAACATAAGGAACTATAGCAAGTTCATCTCCATAAGCATAATTCATATTGGCATCTTGGCCATAAGCATAGCAAGCATCATCAAAAAGGGATATTTCAAGAGAATCAACAGGATCATAACAATCATCATAGCAATCATCCTTCGGTAAGCACGAAGGGAAATTAAACAATGTATGAGTTGGAGGGTTACTCTCATTAGAAGGTGGGCACGGGTAGCTAATCCTCTCTTCCTCCTTTTGTTCGTCGCTCTCCTCATCATCTTTTTCATCCAATGATCTCACAGTTTCATCAATTTCTTCTTCCATAGACTCCTGCAAAATATTAGTCTCTTCTTGGACAGCGGAGACTTTCTCAATAAACGCATCAATATCGGCATTGAATTCATAATTCTCATAGCAATATTTAAGGATAGCTAAATTTTCAGGTCTATAAACTGAATCATCAAATTTTTCACACTCTTTAAACAAAGATTCAATTTCATAAGCACCCATAAAAGCAACAAATTCTTCTATTTGTTCCACATCATAGTAATCATATATACCATTAGCATAATAAGCCCAGGTTTTATCATCATTAAATTTGCATGAAAAGGGAAGGTGTGGAGCCTTTATCCTAGAGCAACAAGTATAGTCATATCTCAAGCAAAGTTGCCGAGCATACCAATGCAACATATGAATTTGATCCCATAATAGTTTCCCCTTTTGAGTCAAGCGATAATCCCTAAAGTATTCACATTGATCCAACGTGTCTCCCATAACATAATTGAATGGGGTTTTCTCTGGATTATCAAAGTAGTACATAATATTTGTCACATAACAAGCATCGAGGGTTTTAGGAGGTTCCTCATCTCCATGAGCAGCAAGTACACCTAATTTTTTGGTATTTCATGTTCCATATCCATAATTAAAGATAAAGAACAACTAAGAACATCAAATAAAATTTCTTAGTGATAAAGCAAACAAGCACACATGATAATATTCACCCCACGCTATGACTCCCCGGCAACGGCGCCCGAAAAAGGTCTTGATAACCCAAAACTATAGGGGATGGCAACATTTTTCGATAAGTAAGAGTGTCGAACCCAACGAGGAGCTAAAGGCAGAACAAATATTCCCTCAAGTTTTATCGACCACCGATACAACTCTACGCATGCTTAACGTTCGCTTTACCTAGAACAAGTATGAAACTAGAAGTATTATGTAGGTGTTTTTGGATAGGTTTACAAGATAATAAAGATTACGTAAATAAAAAGTGGGGGCTGTTCAGATAAAGATACAACTAAGTTAGTTTTAGTAGAGAGCTTTTTGTTACGAGAAAGTTATTTGTCCCTAGGCAATCGATAACTAGACCGTAATCATTATTGCAATTTTATATGAGGGAGAGGCATAAGCTAACATACTTTATCTACTTGGATCATATGCCTTTATGATTGGAACTCTAGCAAGCATCCGCAACTACTAGAGATCATTAAGGTAAAACCCAACCATAGCATTAAAGTATCAAGTCCTCTTTATCCCATACGCAAACAACCTACTTACTCGGGTCTATGCTTCTGTCACACACGCCACCCACCATAAGCAAATCATGAACATATTGCAAACCCTACAACAGGAATCCCTCATGCTTGCGCGACATGGAGAGCACCATAGCACAGCACCAATAATAAAACATGCAACTCAAACCAATCACGATCATCAAATAACCCATAGGACAAAATGGATCTACTCAAACATCATAGGATAGCCATACATCATTGGGAAATAATATATAGCGTTGAGCACCATGTTTAAGTAGAGATTACAACGGGTAAGAGAGAATTTACACCGCTGCATAGAGGGGGGAAGAGTTGGTTATGATGGCGGTGAAGTTGTTGGTGAAGATTGCGGTGATGATGATAGCCCCTGGTGGCACTTCGGTGCCACCGGAAGCGAGGGGGAGAGAGCCCCCCTCCTTCTTCTTCTTCCTTGAATTCCTCCCTAGATGGGAGAAGGGTTTCCCCTCTGGTCCTTGGTCTCCATGGCATGGGAGGGGCGAGAGCCCCTACGAGATTGGATCGGTCTCTCTGTCTCTCTCTGTTTCTGCGTTCTCTAATTCTTCCCCTTCACCGTTTCTTATATTCCCGGAGATCCGTAAATCTGATTGGGCTGAAATTTTAACATGATCTATATCTGGATATTAGCTTTCCTATGGCGAAAGAAGGGCATCAACCGCCTAACGGGGTGGCCACGAGCGTCAGGGGCGCGCCCCCTGCGTCGTGGACCCCTCGGGCATCGTCTCGCATGGATTTTTCTTCCCAAAAATCACATATATTGCAAAAAAATCTCCGTCAGTTTTTATCTCGTTTGGACTCCGTTTGATATGGATATTCTGTGAAACAAAAAACATGCAGCAAACAGGAATTGGCACTGGGCACTGGATCAATATGTTAGTCCCAAAAATAGTATAAAAAGTTGCCAAAAGTATATGAAAGTTGTATAATATTGGCATGGAACAATAAAAAATTACAGATACGACGGAGACATATCACATGTCTTTCTGTTTTTGGTACATACTAGTACATCTTTGTATTAACCCTGTTCTTACATCAAACTAATGTTTTTCTGTATCCCTCATGAATCACTTATGATGAGGCAGTCAGGAAAGTGGACTACTCATTTAAAGAATGCAGTGTCAGCCTCCTGACATGATTCTCAAGAAACAGCAAGGCTAGATGAAGATAGTGAACGTAGCTCTGTTGTTGATTACCGCATTTCCCCTACACTAGCATCGCAGGTGCTTGCTCTAACTTGGCAGCGTGATATGTGGTTGCATGTTGCATATGGTGTCTAGATTGTATGTGCTATTTCTTCCAATCTGGTTAAACTGCATGTGCTATTCTGCTTAGCTTATACATTATACCTGTTAATGTGACATGCCTTCCTGTATTTAGTACATAGTACATCTGTCTATTAAGCATGTCCTTACATAAAACTATTGTTTTTTTGTATCCCGCATCAATCAATATGACGAGACACCTTTAGTATATGTAGTGCGATATTAGTTGCATCTTTCATATGATTTATAGCATGCGCTGCTTCTAATTTGTTGAAATTACATTTATGATGGGACGCTTTTAACTTGGCAGAGTCATATTGGTTGCATCGTTCATGTGGTGTGTAGCTTGCATTACTTCTTATTTGTTGGAATGGTTGCTTAGTTTACACAAATAGTTGTGAACATGCCATGCCGTCCTGTTTTTCATACATATTCCATCCTGGTATCATGTGTTTGCCTTACATCAAAGTAGTGATTGTCAGTATCATGCATGAATGAGTTCCGAAGAGAGAATTTTATTGCTTTTTCTTGTCGGTTTTACTTGCCAATTTGAAATCAATAAAGCGGAAGGAAGTTAGCAAGGCAGCGGATAAAGGTGCTCCTTCCAAACAGAGGGCCTCTACAGTTTCTACTCCTCCATCCCCCCAAGATGATTTCCAAGACAACACATGCATAGACACTCAACGTAGCTGTGTTTATGATGAGCACGTCTCCCCTAGTGCACCATCACCGGTGCTCCCTCTAACTTGGCACTGTTATATGTGGTTGCATGTTATGTGTGATTTCTAGCTTGTATTGCTTCTAATTTTGTTGAATTCCATTTGCTTACTTTACACATTATACTTGAATAAGACACGTGTTCCTGTTTCTAGAACATACAATATTTGTCTATCACACCATGTTCTTACATCAAATTACTACTGTTGTGTAACCTGCAACAATCACTTATCATAAGACACGTTTGACTTTGGTGAGTGATATAGGTTACATCTCGCATTCTTTTCTAGCTTGTACTACTAATTTGTTGAAATGGCACTTATGACGAGATAGTTTTAACTTGGTAGAGTGATATTCATTGCAGCTTTCATATGGTGTCTAGCTTTCATTGCTTCTAATTTGTTGAAATGCCTTCTCCTTAGTTTACACATCATAAGTTGTGAATATGCAATGTCACTAATGATGAGAGACCTCTAACTTGGTAGTGTGATGTTGTTTGCATCTTGCATCTAATTTATTTCTTGTACCGCTTCACATTTGTTTAGACACCATTTATGATGAGACACTGTTAACTTGGCAGAGCGATATTTGTAGCATCTTTCATATGGTGTCTACCTTCCATTGCATTGTTTCTAATTTAGTGAAATTTCTTCTACTTAGTTTACACATCATAGTTCTAGTTATCTCTTCCGGCCTGTTTTTCGTACATATTACATCCTCCTATCATGTGGTTGTCTAACATCAAAGTTCAGTTCGTTTCTATCATGCATCAATTTGTTCTGAAGAACTAAATTGTTATTTGTTTTTCTCGTCGTCTTGACTTAACATGGCACAAAGAAAGATGAAGAAACATAGAATGGCAGGGAACGAGAACCAGAAGAATCCTGCAGATTCTGCTGGTACTTATGGCGTAATAGAAGGTCAAAGTCTAGCGGAAAATTCTACAAACAGGGTATCCCATGCTACACGAGCTGCAGAAAAAGCCAAACAGAAACAAATAGCTGCCACCAAACAAGCAGAGATAGCCCTAGTTCTTGCAACACCTTCCATAGTACTACCAGATGCACGAGTTACTCGTGGCTCAACTGAGCTAGCAGCACGTTCCCAAGCTCCCTTGCCACCTGACACTATTTCCCAAGCTCCCTTGCCACCTGACACTATTTCCCAAGCACTCTTGACACAAGACGAGTTGGCAAGATCAGATGAACCTTGTGAGCTTCAACATCAAGAAGGTAGTTGCTGGAGTCAAGTTACAGTTGCATGCTTCTTTATATGTAGTCTCACAGTTTGATGTACACTAACACTTCCTATGTTCGCTGTTGGACTAGCACCTAGGCGCAAGAGGAAACAAAGATCAGGGTAATGCTCTATAGGTTAACTAAATCTAGAGGAGGAAGAATGGAGATCCGTTTTGAGGCAGGTTTAAAAAGGCCATGTGATGCTACAGTGTCAGCCAAGTTAGTATCAGACGTAGCGGTTGCCGTTAGGTGTCATGTACGTATCGTCCCAACGTGGATTCAGTACCTGAATGACAAAGACGAAACCCATTTCAACACCTTCCACTACAAAACAAGACACATTCGTGACATTTTGGGCCGAACGAAATTATTTCTGTCATACTTATGACACTTTTATGACAATAATTGTGACAAAACACGGTATCATCATAGATGTGGTGGGGTTCTACTTGTATGACAAAAACTCATGACAGAAAATGGGCTTTTCATCCTGGGCGGGCCGGAGACACAGCTGCATGACATTCTTTGGGCCATCCATGACGAAAAAAACCATGGTAGAAGCGAGGGCGAGGAAAATATCGGGGTGTTCCTGGTTACGGTGGGTGGTCGGGGCCGAGTGATGTGTGTTTCTCTCGTACACACATGCGCGTGGGTGCGAGGCGTTGGGCTCTAACTGAACCCGAGCGAGGCGTTGGGCTCTAACTGACCCCGAGCGATTTGTCAGGACCCCGACTCGATGTCACATCGATCTAGCCGGTAACACCTCATATCACTTTGCGGCCTCACGCACGGTATCCCCACGGGTGTCGCCTTACCTTTGCCCGGGACCGTTTGCGCCTTTTGGCTCACGTATATGATAGTGTCGCTAGCATCCATATGATAAGGAGCCCGGGTTGACATGGCTAGTCGTAAACCCAAAGTGGCATAGACTTACAGGGACAGGCATTCATGACCCAGCCTTGAACGTGTCGGTCATCAGCAAGTGGGTCCGGGCTGTAGCACTGGGCTAGCAGGACTCCGGTACACCGGGCTGTAGCGGGCTAACAGGACTCCGGTACTCAAAGCGTGACATTTCCCCGAAGGGATAGACACAGGAACGAAGAAGGACACATGCCGGCCAGCCTAAGTGTTCCAGAGCAGTAGCAAGCTACCATGGCTCAGCGGTAACACTAGGAGACATTTCCCGGTAAGAGAGGCTACTAAAGATAAACAACTAGATAGTCAGATCCCACACATACCAAGCATTTCAATAACATACACACAATATGCTCGATATGTGCAATACAACATGGCATCACAAAATGACTCTACGACTCAAGTAGTTTATTCAATAGGCTCCGAGGAGCGAGACATTACAAACATGGGTCTCATGACCCAACAATCAGAGCATACAAGTCAAAGCACAAGCGGAAGCTATCATGTCTGAGTACAGACATCTATAAATGAAAACAGGCTGAGAAGCCTGACTATCTATCAGATCCTGCCGAGGGCACAAGATCGTAGCTGAGGTATCAAGCTAAACGTCGAAGTCCAAGCGGAACTACTAGTGAGACTGAAGTCTCTCTGCAAAAACATAAAATAGGCAAACGTGAGTACAAATGTACCCAGCAAGACTTACATCAGAACTAACTACATATGCATCATTATCAACAAAGGGGTGGTGGGGTTTAACTGCAGCAAGCCAGCTTTGACTCGGTGGCTATCCTAAACTACGACTGCAAGCGACTCTTTTGAGGTGGCGCACACGAGTCCACATATTCACCATATCAATACACTACTATGGATCCGCTCCCGTCTCCCTACGAGAACGCCATCCATAGCACTCACGCTTATCTTGCGTATTTTAGAGTATCCACTTTCACTTGTCTATGAACTGTACAAGGGGTCCACGTTTCCATATCCGAGGAATCCGGCTATTCGAATAGATAATGATAACCCTGCAGGGGTGTACTTCTTCACACACGCTCTCGCCACTTACCGCCCTGTACATGTCATGTACCTCGGCAACCTTCAAGCGGAAGC
This sequence comes from Triticum aestivum, assembly GCF_018294505.1. NCBI lineage: Eukaryota > Viridiplantae > Streptophyta > Magnoliopsida > Poales > Poaceae > Triticum > Triticum aestivum. Next base: position 367,632,876 of record NC_057797.1, on the reverse strand, counting down.
CGGGCGAGGGAGTCGGCCACGACCTGACTAACCGAACAAGTCTCTAGTCCAGGTTTATCGCCTATTCAGGTTCCATCCGCAAGGAGATCCGGCCGGGGTGTCGCTTACGGCCCCAAACGATGTGAGCAGGGTTCCCAAGCCCACCAACCGGGTGCCACTTGGTACACCGGCCACTGTGCCTAGTCTGTCCCAAGCCCACCTGTACCGGGTGCCACTTGGTAGACTACTAACACTACCTACAAACACCAGAAACTAGTTGCAACTCCTGGACAGAGATCATGTTGATTAATAAGTCGAGAGGGGTCGAGTTACCGGAACCCAATGTGTGGTAGTAACTGTTCATGGATCACAAACACAGAACTCAGTTCCTGAGGACGGCTGCAATGAGACAACCCACCATGTACTCCTACATGGCCTCTCACCGCTACCTTTACCAAATCGTGTTCACACACTTAGCTCACACACATTGGGACATGTTCACACGCCTCTGATTCATCCCCGATGAAACAGACCTGACTCAACTCTAAGCAGTAGCAGGCATGACAAACAAGCATGAATGAGTAGGCACATCAGGGCTCAAACAACTCCTACTCATGCTAGTGGGTTTCATCTATTTACTGTGGCAATGACAGGTCATGCAAAGGATAAAGGGTTCAGCTACCGCAGCAAGTATCAAATATGTCGTTGTTGTCCTAATGCAGTAAAAGAGAGCAGGAGCGAGAGAGTGGGATTTTATCGGAATGAACAAGGGGGTTTTGCTTGCCTGGCACTTCTGAAGATAACATTGAGTCTTCATCAGTGTCAACGATCACATCATCGGGTATCACGTCTATCGAGAGGGGACAAATACCGGCAACACAAAAGGGAACACAATCAATGCAATGCACAATATGATGCATGATCATGACATGGCAAAATGAATGTGTTTGAGCTAATGCAACTAGCAACAGATTAAATGAAGTTGGTTTGAATACAAGATTCAAATTCAAACTCCATATGTGATTATTCAAATGCCATTTACTTCATTTGCCCTAAACAGTAGTGATAAGTTGTTCTAACATGCATGAAAATGGTACAGATGGATTCCTTGAATTTTTCTGATAATTTTTCATATATAAATTATTTAATTTGGAGTTACGGTTAATTTTCTATGATTTTTAGAAGTTTTAGGCATTTTCTGGAATTTCCTGAATATTTAGAATTAAAATAATTCCAGAAAATGAATTTACTGCGTCAGCACTACGTCAGCATGACGTAAGCGAGTCAACGGGCAGCCCAGGTCAAACTGACCAGTGGGTCCTCCGTGTCAGTGACTAACCTAACTAACTGGGTTAGTTAGCGTTTTAACTTAAACTAACCTAGATTAATTAGGCGGGCTGGTCCCGCATGTCAGTGACACAGGGGGAGGTCAAACCCCGGTCAAATGGCCCAAACAGGCCGGCGGCTCAACGCCGGCGGCAACAGGCACGGCGGAGGGCTTCGGGATCGCTCCTCCGGCGACCATTCGGGCGGCGGAGAGGCTCTACGGGTAGCTGGGAGGGCGCCGCGTCTTCCTGTGGAGTCGGTTGGGGTCGGGGCGGCCGGAATCGGCGCCGGCGTCGACCTAGGTGGCCGCCGGAGTTCGGCCAAGGTCGAACGCGGCGCTGCGGTGCACTAGAGGGGAAACGGAAAGGCTCTGTGGGCTCCTGGGAGGGCGGCGAACTCGGTAACGTGCTCGGGCGCTAGCTGGGGTGACCCTGGCCACGGCAGCGCCATGGCCGGCGGCGAGGAGCAATCGGCTCCGGTGAGAAGGCGGCTGGAGTGCGGGAACGAGCGCGGGGAGAAGGGGAAATGGAAGAGGAGCTCACAGCGAGGTCGATGAGCAGCTCGGTGGTCTCGGGGAGGCGGCGGAGGCGGCGAATTGACCGCGGCGAACTTCGGTGGCCGGCGACGGAAACGGCGATGGTGGCGGCGTTGCAGCACGTCCGGGAGGTCCGTAGCTCAACGAGGAGGTGGAGGGGGTTGTGGCGGAGCTCGGAAGCGGGTCGGGGAGGCGAGGGGAGGCCAGTGGCTACGGTGATGCCCGTCGGCGGCGGCGGTGGTTCTCGGGTGAGAGGGAGAGAGAGCAGGGGGAGAAGAGGAGGGCGAGGGAGAGTGAGAGCGGTGCGGGGCAGCTGCGTGGCTTCGTCCGGGGCATCGAGGGAGTCCGGGGAAGCAGGAGGTGGCCAGCAGGGGGGGAGGTGGCGCGCGCGCGTGCCGGCGAGCGTCGGGCACACGCCCTCGTCCTTCTGTCCGAGGAGGAAGACGACAGGGAAGGCGCGGGTGGGCTGGGCCGGCCAGGGGGGGGGGAGCTGGGCCGGCTGGTGGGCTGCACGGGTGAGGCCAGGTAGGCTTCACTCCTTTTATTTTTTTCTCTCTGTTTTGTTTTAACTCTGTTTTCTATTTTGCAGGTTTGTTTTGAATTTGGTTTTGAAACCAATTCAATTTATTTTGCTTCTGACAATATTTTTAGGAGCTAAAAGAATTAAAACAATGCTCCACAAAAATATTTCAGAATTATTGGACCTATATTTATTTAACAGTAGATATAAGTCCAATTCAAATAGCTATGATTTAAATTCAAAGTCCCAAAAATAAATCCTTAAAAATGTTCAATATTTTGGTTGGGACCAGAACCCTTACCAAAAATTATCAAACATTTAAGAAGAGCCATTTGGAGCAATGAATAAGATTTCTAGGGTTTTTGCCCCTCTTTTATTTAGGGTTTTGAGGCTTCCAATATTCCTCAATTTAAGTTTCAAAAATATAGACATGATGCACACATGAAGCTAGGCTAGAGCAATGCCAGAAGCTAGGGATGTGACAACTCACCCCCACTAAACAAGAATCTCGTCTCGAGATTCAAGCGTAGGGTAGGATGAAGGGGAAACGCAAACTAGTACAATCTTCACGATCCAGGGTGTACTTCAAATGAACGTTGATTTGAACACCATCTTTGTCTTGTCGTCTTGCTCTGAGAACTCCTGCCAACATGACATGGAGGGAAGAAGGAGACTCTAGAAGGGTCGATCTTCTCGAAGATCGAACAACTCACGGAATGAGACATAGGACCATCTCTCGGGTTGAGACACGAGATACACATCAAGAGGGGTGGAAAGAAACGGATGACGAAGGTTCACTAGGTAGACAACAATTCCACACCTAAGAAGGTGTGAACGATTGTCCACGTAGCGAGGAGTTGAGTTGCCTTAATACCATAACGATACACCTTAGGGAAGGTGACTCGTAGAGATATTTCCTTAAGTGGCAAAAAGAATTACTTTTGATTCAGAGGTCATTGAAACTCTTTAAGCCAGCCTAAGACAATTCTCGAGCGATCGTTTGGAGGGGGTCGGTAGAATGGCATACTCGGACTTGGATGATGTGGATTACCTTGTTGAAGACAACGTAATGGATGAGTTTGCTCATCACCGGAAATGGAAGAGACCCATGGTAGAATGGCACATTGGCGGTGCAAGCTGGGAACAAAATGCAAACGATGGGAATGATTCTGGTAACTAGGGAAGAACCCAACAATAGAGAGTGAATTCACTGTTTGAATAGGTCATAGCATAACCGACGAGACTAGAAGCAATCCCGGTTAGTGCCGATGATAACACGTAGCGCTTGTGCGTGCTCTCAAGAACTTGAGCAATTCCATAATCATCAAGGTTTTACCAACATCCGTGTCAAGGATCCTGGCAACACAACTTGCTACCACGATGAATGATGATGGATGATGCAGATGCAAAGGAAGATAACACCTTCTCAGATTACACCTTAGCGAAGCCAAGGAACAAAATCTGGATGATCGACCGAGAGACATTTAGCACTCCGCTTCTAATGTTCTCCTTGATGTGCTAGTATAACCCATTCATAGATATGGTTTGATATCTAAAACATCAAGTAAAAGGTCGGACTTCGGGATCTCAAAATCCATAGGGACAACTAGGGAGTAAATCCTACGAAATCCCTATGGGGAGGTGGCCAACTTCCTCAAACAAGATATTCCAATAATAGGTCTTCCGGCTGGGTGTTTTGGCCACGACATCCATTTTACCGATTATCGAGGGACCAATATTATAATTCTTGGGAAATGTTCCAACCATCATATCTGCCTGAGACTCAGATCTGGTTGATGTCAGGATATTCCAGACTCATCAAGTCTAGAAAGAAAAATGAAAGTTTGCAACACAAATCGACGAGATGACGTTGCGAGATTCTCGGGAAATGAACTACGATAGTAAGCTCCAAAACATGAGCTGGTTCTGCTACAAACATGTGAACACGTTGTCCCGGACAAGCATGACCACGTGGTAGTCTTACAATAAAACACTACCGAGTTCTGGTTGGGAACCATCACCGTGGATAACGAAGTCCTTGCATAAGTCATATGATTAGCTCTTATGAAGGAACTTCTTCCCCTTGAACAAATCAATCAGTGGCTTGGTGTGCTCGGGACACATATGGAATGAAGGTTGCAAGTCTCCAGACCACAGAATACTTCGCACGTGTGCATGACTAATTTGGAATGATTCCAGGAAAACAAGACAATCTTCCTCAAATTCATGGCGGCAACTTGCATCATATGCACATGAATTAGGGAAAATCACTACTTTCATTCAAACATATGCTTCATGAACGAAACACGAAGAAATGCTTACACAAGTTTCCAACACTAGGTTGATGTTCAACATGATTCATGGGGGGAGACAAAATGCTACTGATGGGCTCAACAGCAACTCATCGGAATTTCCATATCACTGGACTTCCACCATCATGTGAACACGGTGATAGTATTGGTCAGACCAAAGATGTAATGGTGTATGCTCGAGGGATCAACCACGAGTAGGACAACATTACGAGCATCGTTGGTACTGATTTGATTTGACGATAGCCCACACTCAAATCAAGGGATTGATAAGACGATAGGTCCAGCAACTGATCACAGGGACCAATCGATGAAGATATCATCTTTCTTCAACACACACTACACAAGAATATCCCTTTGGAACGAACTAAGTCAGACAAGTTTTTATCTTCCAACTCTCCAAGTTGTTGTCCAGCTTAACCAACTAGCTCAGGGATATCTAACACCGATTCTTGGAAAGAAGGTGGTTCATAAGAAACCAACTTGATCACGGGCTCAACATAACGGTCAGGTGACGACCTGGTAGTATTTCCGAGAAGATCTTCGGAAAATCACGAACCACCGATATGTTACTAAGCTCGAGAACAATCTTGCTTTTCAGGGCAAGATGATATGATCAAATGAGCGAGGACTTGACAAGTCCTAACTCATCAATCAAAGAGTGCACCAGGAAATAAGGACTAGGTAGCACGATCAATCTTAGAATGGTGATTCAATAACCAACATACTAAGAATAAAATTATTATCCTTTAGCTACCAAGCAACGAGGTTGCTAGGAGTATTGATTTCACACATCACAATTCATTTGTCGGTATTCCGGTTGCATCAACACGGAACCGAGGAATGAAAAAGGATGGCGAGAAGTATCACTATGTCAAGAATTCACAAAAGGTGGTGCAATTCTCATGAAATTCCTGTCATAAAGAAGGTAATACTTCAGGGTAGAGCAGACCAGAAGCTGGATTGTAACTTGATCTGCGGAACACAACTACTTTGACCCAATCCTAGATATGGATGAGGTACTGGAGTTTGTTTCTCCAAGTCATTCAGGACAGAATGGCTTGACGTACCACAAGGGTAATAGGCATCGATAAACGAATGCATGCATACCCTTGGTATCAATTGATAGACGAGGGTCAGAATGCAACTAAAGAGAGCAACTCAAAGGAACATGCGATTTTCTGAGTTGTGGATGCATGGTTTAGCATGTCGAACGAATTCCACATATTTCTTCCGGATAACCCATGCAGAAAGGTAGAACTGGCAGAGTCACAATGTAGAATCGAGAACCCATCGAGAGCACTCTGGTTGTGATCGTTCAGTTCAACGAGGAACATCTGCCATAAGCGGTTCATAGTATTTGGAAGAAAGGAATACCACGAACACCGAGGACTAATGCAAAGGTTACTAATATCCTAAAGGCACTAGCAATTACTATCAACATGAAGTAGGTAGAGTGAATCTCGGGTTCAGAACCCAGGAGTAGAATACCTACTACTAAGTAGCATCACGGGATGCTTCCGAGAATAAAGGCCAGAATCATCACACTGGGAACACAATCATGGCTAAATTACTAGATGATCCCCTAAGACACCCAGGGTCATAATAATATCTCCAACATATACGCCGAGGTAACAAAGTACCTCAACTCACCGATTAGTGTGGTTAATCTGGCCCAAAGGAACATCGGAACGGAAGGAAGGGATTTTGCAAATGCTTCAGACTATTTAGAAACCTGGGATGACTCGGACAGCATAACGGCTGTAAATGCTCAGAAAAGATTTGAGACATTCACAAGATGGTGGCATAACCACTCAGAAGCACGATATCAAGGTTTCGAGGTCAACAATTAACATACGGAAGTAGTAGAAACTGAACTCAAGCTTAAATCCAACAATCTTATAAGTCTACGGATTAGTAACACGTGATCCTGATAGAAAGAAGGGAAAGCCTAGTTCTTAATCCCCGTAGAAGAGAAGATGATGACTCAGATCAGAAGGCCATGAGGTATAAGGAGTAAAAAGAGCCTTACGTTCCATCCCACAATCAATTCCCTTATATAACTAAGGAATTTCTAGACTCAACTTCGACCAGTTTGGCTTGGTAGTCCTACAGGCAGTCAAGCTCTGATACCAACGCTGTCAGGACCCCGACTCGATGTCACATCGATCTAGCCGGTAACACCTCATATCACTTTGCGGCCTCACGCACGGTATCCCCACGGGTGTCGCCTTACCTTTGCCCGGGACCGTTTGCGCCTTTTGGCTCACGTATATGATAGTGTCGCTAGCATCCATATGATAAGGAGCCCGGGCTGACATGGCTAGTCGTAAACCCAAAGTGGCACAGACTTACAGGGACAGGCATTCATGACCCAGCCTCGAACGTGTCGGTCATCAGCAAGTGGGTCCGGGCTGTAGCACTGGGCTAGCAGGACTCCGGTAAACCGGGCTGTAGCGGGCTAACAGGACTCCGGTACTCAAAGCGTGACATTTCCCCGAAGGGACAGACACAGGAACGAAGAAGGACACATGCCGGCCAGCCTAAGTGTTCCAGAGCAGTAGCAAGCTACCATGGCTCAGCGGTAACACTAGGAGACATTTCCCGGTAAGAGAGGCTACTAAAGATAAACAACTAGATAGTCAGATCCCACACATACCAAGCATTTCAATAACATACACACAATATGCTCGATATGTGCAATACAACATGGCATCACAAAATGACTCTACGACTCAAGTAGTTTATTCAATAGGCTCCGAGGAGCGAGACATTACAAACATGGGTCTCATGACCCAACAATCAGAGCATACAAGTCAAAGCACAAGCGGAAGCTATCATGTCTGAGTACAGACATCTATAAATGAAAACAGGCTGAGAAGCCTGACTATCTATCAGATCCTGCCGAGGGCACAAGATCGTAGCTGAGGTATCAAGCTAAACGTCGAAGTCCAAGCGGAACTACTAGTGAGACTGAAGTCTCTCTGCAAAAACATAAAATAGGCAAACGTGAGTACAAATGTACCCAGCAAGACTTACATCAGAACTAACTACATATGCATCATTATCAACAAAGGGGTGGTGGGGTTTAACTGCAGCAAGCCAGCTTTGACTCGGTGGCTATCCTAAACTACGACTGCAAGCGACTCTTTTGAGGTGGCGCACACGAGTCCACATATTCACCATATCAATACACTACTATGGATCCGCTCCCGTCTCCCTACGAGAACGCCATCCATAGCACTCACGCTTATCTTGCGTATTTTAGAGTATCCACTTTCACTTGTCTATGAACTGTACAAGGGGTCCACGTTTCCATATCCGAGGAATCCGGCTATTCGAATAGATAATGATAACCCTGCAGGGGTGTACTTCTTCACACACGCTCTCGCCACTTACCGCCCTGTACATGTCATGTACCTCGGCAACCTTCAAGCGGAAGCCGGGCGAGGGAGTCGGCCACGACCTGACTAACCGAACAAGTCTCTAGTCCAGGTTTATCGCCTATTCAGGTTCCATCCGCAAGGAGATCCGGCCGGGGTGTCGCTTACGGCCCCAAACGATGTGAGCAGGGTTCCCAAGCCCACCAACCGGGTGCCACTTGGTACACCGGCCACTGTGCCTAGTCTGTCCCAAGCCCACCTGTACCGGGTGCCACTTGGTAGACTACTAACACTACCTACAAACACCAGAAACTAGTTGCAACTCCTGGACAGAGATCATGTTGATTAATAAGTCGAGAGGGGTCGAGTTACCGGAACCCAATGTGTGGTAGTAACTGTTCATGGATCACAAACACAGAACTCAGTTCCTGAGGACGGCTGCAATGAGACAACCCACCATGTACTCCTACATGGCCTCTCACCGCTACCTTTACCAAATCGTGTTCACACACTTAGCTCACACACATTGGGACATGTTCACACGCCTCTGATTCATCCCCGATGAAACAGACCTGACTCAACTCTAAGCAGTAGCAGGCATGACAAACAAGCATGAATGAGTAGGCACATCAGGGCTCAAACAACTCCTACTCATGCTAGTGGGTTTCATCTATTTACTGTGGCAATGACAGGTCATGCAAAGGATAAAGGGTTCAGCTACCGCAGCAAGTATCAAATATGTCGTTGTTGTCCTAATGCAGTAAAAGAGAGCAGGAGCGAGAGAGTGGGATTTTATCGGAATGAACAAGGGGGTTTTGCTTGCCTGGCACTTCTGAAGATAACATTGAGTCTTCATCAGTGTCAACGATCACATCATCGGGTATCACGTCTATCGAGAGGGGACAAATACCGGCAACACAAAAGGGAACACAATCAATGCAATGCACAATATGATGCATGATCATGACATGGCAAAATGAATGTGTTTGAGCTAATGCAACTAGCAACAGATTAAATGAAGTTGGTTTGAATACAAGATTCAAATTCAAACTCCATATGTGATTATTCAAATGCCATTTACTTCATTTGCCCTAAACAGTAGTGATAAGTTGTTCTAACATGCATGAAAATGGTACAGATGGATTCCTTGAATTTTTCTGATAATTTTTCATATATAAATTATTTAATTTGGAGTTACGGTTAATTTTCTATGATTTTTAGAAGTTTTAGGCATTTTCTGGAATTTCCTGAATATTTAGAATTAAAATAATTCCAGAAAATGAATTTACTGCGTCAGCACTACGTCAGCATGACGTAAGCGAGTCAACGGGCAGCCCAGGTCAAACTGACCAGTGGGTCCTCCGTGTCAGTGACTAACCTAACTAACTGGGTTAGTTAGCGTTTTAACTTAAACTAACCTAGATTAATTAGGCGGGCTGGTCCCGCATGTCAGTGACACAGGGGGAGGTCAAACCCCGGTCAAATGGCCCAAACAGGCCGGCGGCTCAACGCCGGCGGCAACAGGCACGGCGGAGGGCTTCGGGATCGCTCCTCCGGCGACCATTCGGGCGGCGGAGAGGCTCTACGGGTAGCTGGGAGGGCGCCGCGTCTTCCTGTGGAGTCGGTTGGGGTCGGGGCGGCCGGAATCGGCGCCGGCGTCGACCTAGGTGGCCGCCGGAGTTCGGCCAAGGTCGAACGCGGCGCTGCGGTGCACTAGAGGGGAAACGGAAAGGCTCTGTGGGCTCCTGGGAGGGCGGCGAACTCGGTAACGTGCTCGGGCGCTAGCTGGGGTGACCCTGGCCACGGCAGCGCCATGGCCGGCGGCGAGGAGCAATCGGCTCCGGTGAGAAGGCGGCTGGAGTGCGGGAACGAGCGCGGGGAGAAGGGGAAATGGAAGAGGAGCTCACAGCGAGGTCGATGAGCAGCTCGGTGGTCTCGGGGAGGCGGCGGAGGCGGCGAATTGACCGCGGCGAACTTCGGTGGCCGGCGACGGAAACGGCGATGGTGGCGGCGTTGCAGCACGTCCGGGAGGTCCGTAGCTCAACGAGGAGGTGGAGGGGGTTGTGGCGGAGCTCGGAAGCGGGTCGGGGAGGCGAGGGGAGGCCAGTGGCTACGGTGATGCCCGTCGGCGGCGGCGGTGGTTCTCGGGTGAGAGGGAGAGAGAGCAGGGGGAGAAGAGGAGGGCGAGGGAGAGTGAGAGCGGTGCGGGGCAGCTGCGTGGCTTCGTCCGGGGCATCGAGGGAGTCCGGGGAAGCAGGAGGTGGCCAGCAGGGGGGAGGTGGCGCGCGCGCGTGCCGGCGAGCGTCGGGCACACGCCCTCGTCCTTCTGTCCGAGGAGGAAGACGACAGGGAAGGCGCGGGTGGGCTGGGCCGGCCAGGGGGGGGAGCTGGGCCGGCTGGTGGGCTGCACGGGTGAGGCCAGGTAGGCTTCACTCCTTTTATTTTTTTCTCTCTGTTTTGTTTTAACTCTGTTTTCTATTTTGCAGGTTTGTTTTGAATTTGGTTTTGAAACCAATTCAATTTATTTTGCTTCTGACAATATTTTTAGGAGCTAAAAGAATTAAAACAATGCTCCACAAAAATATTTCAGAATTATTGGACCTATATTTATTTAACAGTAGATATAAGTCCAATTCAAATAGCTATGATTTAAATTCAAAGTCCCAAAAATAAATCCTTAAAAATGTTCAATATTTTGGTTGGGACCAGAACCCTTACCAAAAATTATCAAACATTTAAGAAGAGCCATTTGGAGCAATGAATAAGATTTCTAGGGTTTTTGCCCCTCTTTTATTTAGGGTTTTGAGGCTTCCAATATTCCTCAATTTAAGTTTCAAAAATATAGACATGATGCACACATGAAGCTAGGCTAGAGCAATGCCAGAAGCTAGGGATGTGACACGATTGCACTGCAGGCTATGCGTTACTGAACACGAGCGATCGATCGATGGCTGTTAACTGAACCCGATCGAGCGATTCCTTCGCTACTGCTGCTAACTGAAGCTGATCGATGCTGCCTCTGGATGAACAGTCAGCGTTGCTGGGGTGGTTGGACGAATAGTTCCCGGTGGGGGTGGATGAAGAGGACCCTGTGGTGTTGCCTCTAGATGAACAGTGAGCATTGCTGGGGGGTTTGGATGAACAGTTCCCGGTGTAGGTCGATGAACAGGACCACGTGGTGTTGCCTCTGGATGAACAGGACCCCGATCGATCGAGCCGGTTGGGGCTGGATGAACAGGACCCCGTGGAGGGCTGGATGAACAGGACCACCCCGTGGAGGGTAGGATGAACAGTAGACGATGGAGGGCTGGATGAACAGTAGCCCGTGGAGGGGTGGTAGAACAGGAGCCCGTGAAGAGTGCTGGTTGAACAGTAGCTGGTGGAGTAGCGCGCGGTGGAGGCTGGATGAACAGGAGCCCATGGATGAACAGTCGCAGGTGGAGGCTGGAGGAGGCCGACGGTAGCCCGTGGAGGCAGGAGGGGGTCGATGGTGGAGATGAACAGTATCCCGTGCAGTCTTGTTTTTCGGTACGCCACACCCCTCCCGATGAACAAGACCCCCCTTTCGACCGTAGCGCTCCAACACAAGTTCGTTTCCTCCGTTTTGCGGTACGCCACACCCCTCCCGATCAACAGGACTCCCGTTTCGACCGTAGCGCTCCAACACAAGTTCGTTTCCTCCGTTTTGCGGTATGCCAGACCCCTCCTGATGAACAAGATCCTGTTTCGAACATGGCCGGTCGAACACAAGGCCATTTCCTCCGTTCTGTGGTATGCCAGGCCTCGTTTCCATCAACTGTTCCGTCCAAGCCGGTTGGCTCCCACACATTCCGTTGCCTCCCGATGAACATGACGCATTCCGTTGCCTCCCGATGAACACGACGACGACGCAGTTTCTCCGTTCCGACCCAGCCATGCACACGAGCCCTGGCCGTACGTACGCACGAGTAGGCGTTCAAGACCTTGCTAGTATGTACGTACGTGGCCGTATTTACTTTCTTGCACCCTGGCCGCTGTATGTATGTGTTCATGCTACGTGCGCACCTCTACTATGACACATGCGTGCCTCTTCATCGACTAGTATGTACGTACACGTTCGCGACCATAATGACAACGCTACGTACGCTTTGACAAGGTGGGTCCCGACTGTCAGGCACTTCCTTGCGTGCAAAGATGTAGCTGGTGGGCCCCAGCAGTCAGGCGGGCGAATCATTTTTTTTCCTGGACGCACTTCCATGTGTGTAAAGATGTAGCTGGTGGGTCCCAGCAGTCAGGGGGAAACGTTTTTCTGTGAAATACGGTGACCCATCCGGTGGGTCCCCGCTGTCAGGTGGAGGAATAATTATTTTGCGCGTAATAAGGAGGCACTTCCTTACTGCGGCCGTGGACCCAACTGTCAGCCTCTCCAGTACAGTACTCTTCCGATGGTAGTCGTTCCTTGACCAGGTTGACCACGCCACGCCGAGAGCACCAGGGCGGTGGACGACGGCGAGGCCTAGGAAGGGGACGACGCGGAGGCGGGGAAGATGCGGCAGTGGAAGCTCGCACGGAGAGGAGTACGAGGGTTAACTGGTTCGACTGCGATGTGACGCTACCATCGCCGCAGGGCCTGGCCAGCGGTGGGAATAGTAACGGGCGGTGAGGCCTCCTGATGTCTACTACACAATCTTCTTCTTGTAGACGTTGTTGGGCCTCCAAGTGCAGAGTTTTGTAGGACAGTAGCAAATTTCCCTCAAGTGGATGACCTAAGGTTTATCAATCCGTAGGAGGCGTGGGATGAAGATGGTCTCTCTCAAGCAACCCTGCAACCAAATAACAAAGAGTATCTTGTGTCCCCAACACACCCAATACAATGGTAAATTGCATAGGTGCACTAGTTCGGCAAAGAGATGGTGAAACAAGTGGTATATGGATAGTAGATAAAGGTATTTGTAATCTGAAATAATAAAAACAGCAAGGTAGGAAGTGATAAAAGTTAGCGTAAACGGTATTGCAATGTGTGGAAATAAGGCCTAGGGTTCATACTTTCGCTAGTGTAAGTTCCCTCAACAATACTAACATAATTGGATCATAAAACTATCCCTCAACATGCAACAAAGAGTCACTCCAAAGTCACTAATAGCGGAGAACGAACGAAGACATTATGGTAGGGTACGAAACCACCTCAAAGTTATTCTTTCCAATCAATCTGTTGGGCTATTCCTATAAGTGTCACAAACAGCCCTAGAGTTCGTACTAGAATAACACCTTAAGATACAAATCAACCAAAACCCTAATGTCACCTAGATACTCCAATGTCACCTCAAGTATCCGTGGGTATGATTATATGATATGCATCACACAATCTCAGATTCATCTATTCAACCAACACAAAGGACCTCAAAGAGTGCCCCAAAGTTTCTACCGGAGAATCACGACGAAAACATGTGCCAACCCCTATGCATAGGTTCATGGGCGGAACCCGCAAGTTGATCACCAAAACATACATCAAGTGAATCACGTGATATCCCATTGTCACCACAGATATCCACGGCAAGACATACATCAAGTGTTCTCAAATCTTTAAAGACTCAATCCGAGAACATAACTTCAAATGGGAAACTCAATTCATTACAAGAGAGTAGAGGGGGGAGAAAACATCATAGGATCCAACTATAATAGCAAAGATCGCGATACATCAAGATCGTATCACCTCAAGAACATGAGAGAGAGAGAGAGAGATCAAACACATAGCTACGGGTACATACCCTCAGCCCCGAGGGAGAACTACTCCCTCCTCGTCATGGAGAGCACTGGGATGATGAAGATGGCCACTGGAGAAGGATTGCCCCCTCAGGCAGGGTGCCGGAACGGGTCCAGATTGGTTTTCGGTGGCTACGGAGGATTCTGGCGGCGGAACTCCTGATCCATACTCCATTGTGGAAGTTTTAGGATACGTGGGTATATATGGGTGCAGGGAGTACATCAGGGGAGCCACGAGGGCCCCATGAGGCAGGGGGCGCGCCCCCCATACTCGTGGCTTCCTCGTTCTTTCCTTGACGTGGGGTCCTAGTCCATTGGGTGGCTTTTGTTCCAAAAATAACTTCTCTAGTTGATTTCTTTCCGTTTCGACTCCGTCTGATATTCCATTTCTTCGAAACACTGAATAGGCATAAAACAACAAATCTGGGTTGGGCCTCCGGTTAATAGGTTAGTCCCAAAAACAATATAAAAGTGGATAATAAAGCCCAATATTGCCCAAAACAGTAGATAATATAGCATGGAGCAATAAAAAATTATAGATACGTTGGAGACGTATCAGCATCCACAAGCTTAATTCCTGCTCGTCCTCGAGTAGGTAATGATAAAAACAGAATTTTTGATGCGGAGTGCAACTTGGCATAATTTCAATGTAATTATTCTTAATTGTGGTATGAATATTCAGATCCATAAGATTCAATACAAAAATTTAATATTGACATAAAAATAATAATACTTCAAGCATACTAACTAAGCAATTATGTCTCTTCAAAATAACATGGCCAAAGAAAGTTATCCCTACAAAATCATATAGTCTGGCTATGCTCCATCTTCACCACACAACATATTTAAATCATGCACAACCCCGATGACAAGCCAAGCAATTGTTTCATACTTTTGATGTTCTCAAACTTTTTCAATCTTCACGCAACACATGAGCGTGAGCCATGAATATAGCACTATAGGTGGAATAGAATGGTGGTTGTGGAGAAGACAAAAAGGGAGAAGATAGTCTCAAATCAACTAGGAGTATCAACGGGCTATGGAGATGCCCATCAATAGATATCAATGTGAGTGAGTAGGGATTGCCATGCAACGGATGCACTAGAGCTATAAGTATATGAAAGCTCAAAAAGAAACTAAGTGGGTGTGCATCCAACTTGCTTGCTCATGAAGACCTAGGGCAATTTGAGGAAGCCCATCATTGGAATATACAAGCCAAGTTCTATAATGAAAGATTCCCACTAGTATATGAAAGTGATAACTTGAGAGACTCTCTACTATGAAGATCATGGTGCTACTTTGAAGCACAAGTGTGGTAAAAGGATAGTAACATTGTCCCTTCTCTCTTTTTCTCTCATTTTTTTATTTTTTTATTTGGGCATTTTCTCTTTTTTTGTGGCCTCTTTTCTTTCTCTTTTTTGGGCTTCTTTGGCCTCTTTTATTTATTTTTCGTCCAGAGTCTCATCCCGACTTGTGGGGGAATCATAGTCTCCATCATCGTTTCCTCACTGGGACAATGTTCTAATAATGATGGTCATCACACTTTTATTTTTCTTACAACTCAACAATTACAACTCGATACTTAGAACAAAATATGACTCTATATGAATGCCTCCGATGGTGTACTGGGATATGCAATTTGACAATGATGGAGTGTGTCATAATAAACAGAACAGTGGAAAGTTGCATGGCAATATATATCGGAATGGCTATGGAAATGCCATAATAGGTAGGTATGGTGGCTGTTTTGAGGAAGGTATATGGTATGTGTATGATACCGGCGAAAGGTGCGCGGTATTAGAGAGGCTAGCAATGGTGGAAGGGTGAGAGTGCGTATAATCCATGGACTCAACATTAGTCATAAATAACTCACATACTTATTGCAAAAATCTATTAGTTATTGGAGCAAAGTATTACGCGCAAGCTCCTAGGGGGATAGATTGGTAGGAAAAGACCATCGCTCGTCCCCGACCGCACTCATAAGGAAGGCAATCAATAAATAAATCATGCTCCGATTTCATCACATAACGGTTCACCATACGTGCATGCTATGGGAATCACAAACTTCAGCACAAGTATTTCTCAAATTCACAACTACTGAACTATCATGACTCTAATATTACCATCCTCATATCTCAAAACAATCATCAAGTATCAAACTTCTCTTAGTATTCAACACACTCATAAGAGAATTTTATTATTCTTGAATTCCTAGCATATTATGATTTTAAGCAAATTACCATGCTATTAAGACTCTCAAAATAATCTAAGTTAAGCATGAGAGTTCATCTACTTCTTCAAAATAAAACTACCACCATGCTCTAAAATATATAAGTGAAGCACTAGAGCAAATGACAAACTACTCCGAAAGATATAAGTGAAGATTAATGAGTAGTCGAATAATTATGCAACTATGTGAAGACTCTGTAACATATAATAATTTCAGATCTTGGTAATCTATTCAAACAGCAAGCAAAGCAAAATAAAATGACATCTAAGAATGGAAAACATCATGTGAAGAAGCAAAAACTTAGGATCAACCAATACTAACCGATAATTGTTGAAGAAGAAAGGTGGGATGCCAATCGGGGCATCCCCAAGCTTAGATGCTTGAGAATTCTTGAAATATTATCTTGGGATGCCTTGGAAATCCCCAAGCTTGATCTTTTGTTTCTCCTTAATTCCTCTCATATCACGGTCTCCCTAAATCTCAAAAGCTTCATCCACACAAAACTCAACAAGGACTCGTGAGATAAGTTAGTATAAACCATTGCAAAAACCTTATCATACTATACTGTAGAAAATCACTAAAATTATTATTCAACATTGCATACTAAATGCCTCTGCATATTTAATAGTCTTATCCTCAAATAGAATCATTAAAGAAGCAAACATATGCAAACAATGCAAACATAACAGCAATGGTAAATTATCAGAGCCTCTGCCTAAACAGGATAGTCTGTAAAGAATGCAGCAACATCCATACTTCCCTAGCTCAAAAAATTATGAAAGAAAATTCCCACTGTAGTAAATTATCAGAGCTTTATATGCAAAAGGTTTCAACATTTTATCACATTCTGACTTTTCTAGGGAATTATTGCAACAATGGTAAACTTTCTATTTCAAACAGCAACATGTGGACTTCTAAAATAGGCATAGTAAAGACTATCAATGCCACTTTTATTTGAATAAAAGATGAAAAACATTTTTCTAAATAACAGCAAGCAAATCCTAACAAAATAAATTGACGCTCCAAGCAAAACACATATCATGCGGCGAATAAAA
Organism: Triticum aestivum; assembly: GCF_018294505.1. NCBI lineage: Eukaryota > Viridiplantae > Streptophyta > Magnoliopsida > Poales > Poaceae > Triticum > Triticum aestivum. Next base: position 367,615,797 of record NC_057797.1, on the reverse strand, counting down.
ATATAGCTCCAAGTAAAGTTACCGATGAACGAAGACGAAAGAGGGGATGCCTTCCGGGGCATCCCCAAGCTTAGGCTCTTGGTTGTCCTTGAATATTACCTTGGGGTGCCTTGGGAATCCCCAAGCTTAGGCTCTTACCACTCCTTGTTCCATAGTCCATCGAATCCTTACCCAAAACTTGAAAACTTCACAACACAAAACTTAACAGAAAACTCATAAGCTCCATTAGTATAAGAAAATAAATCACCACTTCAAGGTACAGTAATGAACTAATTATTTATTTATATTGGTGTTAAACATACTGTATTCCAACTTCTCTATGGTTTATAAACTATTTTACTAGCCATAGATTCATCAAAATTAGTAAACAACACATGAAAACAGAATCTGTCAAAAACAGAACAGTCTGTAGTAATCTGGATCAAACATATACTTCTGGAACTCATAAAATTATAAAATAAATTGCTGGACCTGAGGAATTTATCTATTAATCATCTGAAAAAAGAATTAACTAAATAGAACTCTCCAAATAAAAGTGGCAGCAATTCTCGTGAGCGCTAAAGTTTCTGTTTTTTACAGCATGATCGCAAAGACTATCCCCAAGTCTTCCCAACGGTTCTATTTGGCACAAACACTAATTAAAAGCATAAAACCACATATAAACAGAGGATAGATGAATTATTTATTACTAAACAGGAGAAAAAAACAAGGAACTAAAATAAAATTGGGTTGCCTCCCAACAAGCGCTATCGTTTAATGCCCCTAGCTAGGCATGATGATTTCAATGATGCTCACATAAGGGATAAGAATTGTAACATAAAGAGAGCATCATAAAGAATATGACTAGAAAATTTAAGTCTAACATACTTCCTATGCATAGGTATTTTGTGAGAAAACAACTTGTGGGAACAAGAATCAACTTGCATAGGAAGGTAAAACAAGCATAACTTCAAAACTTTAAGCACATAGAGAGGAAACTTGATATTATTGCAATTCCTACAAGCATATATTCCTCCCTCATAATAATTTTCAGTAGCATCATGAATGAATTCAACAACATAACCAGCACCTAAAGCATTCTTTTCATGATCTACAAGCATGCAAAATTTACTACTCTCCACATAAGCAAAATTCTTATCATGAATAATAGTGGGAGCAAACTCAACAAAATAACTATCATGTGATTGAAAATTAAGATCAAGATGAAAAGTTTCATGGTTATCATTATTCTCTAAAGCATATGTGTCATCACAATAATCATCATAGATAGGAGGCATGCTTTCATCATAATAATTTTGCTCATCAAAGCTTGGGGGACAAAAAATATCATCTTCATCAAACATAGCTTCCCCAAGCTTGTCACTTTGCATATCATTAGTATCATGGATATTCAAGGAATTCATACTAAAAACATTGCAATCATGCTCATCATTCAAATATTTAGTGCCAAACATTTTATAGATTTCTTCTTCTAGCACTTGAGCGCAATTATCCTTTCCATCATACTCACGAAAGATATTAAAAAGGTGAAGCGTATGAGACAAACTCAATTCCATTTTTTATAGTTTTCTTTTATAAACTAAACTAGTGATAAAACAAGAAACTAAAAGACTCGATTGCAAGATCTAAAGATATACCTTCAAGCGCTAACATCCCCGGCAACGGCGCCAGAAAAGAGCTTGATGTCTACTACACAACCTTCTTCTTGTAGACGTTGTTGGGCCTCCAAGTGCAGAGGTTTGTAGGACAGTAGCAAATTTCCCTCAAGTGGATGGCCTAAGGTTTATCAATTCGTAGGAGGCGTAGGATGAAGATGGTCTCTCTCAAGCAACCCCGCAACCAAATAACAAAGAGTCTCTTGTGTCCCCATCACACCCAATACAATGGTAAATTCTATAGGTGCACTAGTTCGGCGAAGAGATGGTGAAACAAGTGGTATATGGATAGTAGATAAAGGTATTTGTAATCTGAAATAATAAAAACAGCAAGGTAGCAAGTGATAAAAGTGAGCATAAACGGTATTGCAATGTGTGGAAATAAGGCCTAGGGTTCATACTTTCGCTAGTGTAAGTTCCCTCAACAATACTGACATAATTGGATCATAAAACTATCCCTCAACATGCAACAAAGAGTCACTCCAAAGTCACTAATAGCGGAGAACGAACGAAGACATTATGGTAGGGTACGAAACCACCTCAATGTTATTCTTTCCAATCACTCCGTTGGGCTATTCCTATAAGTGTCGCAAACAGCCCTAGAGTTCGTACTAGAATAACACCTTAAGATACAAATCAACCAAAACCCTAATGTCACCTAGATACTCCAATGTCACCTCAAGTATCTGTGGGTATGATTATACGATATGCATCACACAATCTCAGATTCATCTATTCAACCAACACAAAGGACCTCAAAGGGTGCCCCAAAGATTCGACCGGAGTATCACGATGAAAACATGTGCCAACCCCTATGTATAGTTTCATGGGTGGAACCCGCAAGTTGATCACCAAAACATACATCAAGTGAATCATGTGATATCCCATTGTCACCACACATATCCACGGCAAGACATACATCAAGTGTTCTCAAATCTTTAAAGACTCAATCCGATAAGATAACTTCAAATGGGAAACTCAATTCATTACAAGAGTGTAGAGGGGGGAGAGATAATAGCAAAGTTCGTGATACATCCAGATCGTATCACCTCAAGAACACGAGAGAGAGAGAGAGAGCAAACACATAGCTACGGGTACATACCCTCAGCCCCGAGGGAGAACTACTCCCTCCTCGTCATGGAGAGCACCGGGATAATGAAGATGGCCACCGGAGAAGGATTGCCCCCTCCGGCAGGGTGCCGGAACGGGTCTAGATTGGTTTTCGGTGGCTACGGAGGCTTCTGGCGGCGGAACTCCCGATCTATTCTCCGTTGTGGAAGTTTTAGGATACGTGGGTATATATGGGTGCAGGGAGTACATCAGGGGAGCCACGAGGGCCCCACGAGGCAGGGGGCACGCCCTAGGGGGGTGGGCGCACCCCCACCCTTGTGGCTTCCTCGTCCCTTCCTTGACGTGGGGTCCAAGTCCATCGGGTGGCTTTCGTTCCAAAAATAACTTCTCTAGTTGATTTCGTTCCATTTTGACTCCGTCTGATATTCCTTTTCTTCGAAACATTGAAATAGGCATAAAACAGCAAATCTGGGCTAGGCCTCCGGTTAATAGGTTAGTCCGAAAAATAATATAAAAGTGGATAATAAAGCCCAATATTGCCCAAAACAGTAGATAATATAGCATGGAGCAATCAAAAATTATAGATACGTTGGAGACGTATCACCTCCCTGGCAGCACAGCCGGCCATGGGAGGCAGGAGCATGCGGCACGCCCGGCACTGCTTTGGGCGGCTAGAGCAAGAAGACTAGAGGTTGAAGAAGCACTATGGCCGTTGGATGGACATCGTACGGTCACTGGAGCTAGAATCGTTCATATTGACTAAGTTGACAAAGCACTCCGTCCCCGTCAACTTAGTAGGCCCTGCTGTCAAGTGGAGGAATAATTATTTTCCGCGTAATAAGGAGGCACTTCCTTGCGGCTGCCGTGGACCCAGCTGTCAGCCTCTCCACATACAGTACTCTTCTGATGGAAGTCGTTCCATGACCATGTTGAGCACGCCGCGCCGACAGCACCAGGGCGGTGGATGACGGCGAGGCCTAGGAAGGGGACGACGCTGAGCCGGGGAAGATGCGGCAGTGGATGCCCACGTAGAGGAGTATGAGGGTTCACTAGTTAGCTGCGGTGTGAGGTTGCCGTCGCCGTAGAATAACAAGGGGTGTGGGTGAGTAGAGGGATGGCCTGACCAGCGGTGGGAGTAGTAGGGGGCGGTGAGGCCTCTGCTGCATCGCAGCCGGCCATGGGAGGCAGGAGCACGAGGCACGTCCGGTGCTGGTTTGGGCGGCTGGAGCAAGAAGACCAGAGGTTGAAGAAGCACTACGGCCGTTGGATGGACATTGTACGGTCACTGGAGCTAGAATCGTGCATATTGACTAAGTTGACAAAGCCCTCCGTCCCCATCAACTTAGTAGGCCCACAAGTTAGCCTGCCACTATACTGGGTCCCAGCTAGCAGGGGGAGTATTAATTTTTTTGTGCGTAATAAGGACACACTTCCTTGCTGCGAAGATATAGCTGGTGGGTCCGAGCTATCAGCGGCGGTAATGTTTTTTCCACGAAATACAGAGGCCCTTTCGGTGGGTCCCAAATGTCAGGTGGAGGAATCATTATTTTGCGCGTAATAAGGAGGCATTTCCTTGCGTGCGACCGTGGACCCACCTGTTAGCCTCTCCACATATAGTCCACTTCATATGCATGTCGGTTGTTGACCACGTTGACCAAGCCGCGCCGAGAGCACCAGGGCGGTGGACGACGGAGAGGCCTAGGAAGGCAACAACACGGAGGCGGGGAAGACTCGGCAGTTGTTTCCCATGCGGAGGGGAGTATGACTGTACGAGGGTTTACTGGTTCGTCTGTCGTCACCGGATAATAACAGCAGGTGTGGGTGAGTAGAGGGATGGCTAGGCCAGCGATGGGAGTGCGGTGGGGCGGTGAGGCCTGCGCGGTAGCTCAGCCGGCCGCGGGGAGGAGGGAGCAGGCAGTCCCACCGGCGCTTATTTGAGCGGCTGGAGCAGGAAGAGCAGAGATTGAAGAAGCATGACGGCCATTGGATGGACATCCAACAGTCACTGCTTGTGCGTCAACCTTTTTTAGGAAAGCCTCAAATCTGTGGAAAACAACATACAACCCATCTGCCATTATTTCTAATAATTTACAGCCCATTTGCTAATTCTTAAGTTTTTTTTGGAGCCTATATTCTTTTTGTTAGCATTACAATCCATATTGTGGCCACGGTTAAAAAATTATACGTAATTTTGAATATTTCGGTGCGGTCCGAACTATTTTCAATCCCGAAATTTTGAGTCACATTCCAACTGATTTTAAAAATAAATGTATATCAATATAAAATCCAACAAATTGTCCACGCATTAAAATTAATGCAATTTAAAATCTTGAAATGAAAACAAAGAAATTTGAAACTAATTGCCGGTTTGATGTGTTTTAAAAATGCACAACCCATTTCTCATTACTGATAGGCCATTTTCTCGTCCAGCCGAATGAAGCTCTCCTCGTCTTGAAAGATTTGCAGCCCAACAGGCCTGACAAAGCGACTTACTTGGCAAATCACAAAAAACTAGGCTAGCCATTTTCAGAAAGAAAAAAAACTACAGGGCTGGTCTGTGGTAAACATAAAAGAGAAGGCTGTCTAGACAGGCCAGAGTGCCCCGCATAGCCCAGTTGACACCCTACTCCCGTCTCAAAAACAAATTAGATAAATTCCACTCCAACTATGGCGATTCATAAAAATCCCACTGCAATTTCCAAACTTTGAAAAATGCCACTTCAATTTTTGCAAACTTTGCAAAACGCCACTGCAATTTGCAAACTTGGAAAAACGCCACTCCAGACTTCGAAAAATGCCACTGGAAATGGCATTTTTCAAAGTTTGGAGATTGTAGTGGCATTTCTCAGAAACACCAGATTTGTAGTGGCATTTATCAAATTAACCCAAAACAAAAATAACTGGGTGAGCTCCTGGGTCCCTGGTGTCAGCCGCTCATTCTGCAATTCTCTCGTTTATTGACTACGTTGACAATGGCATGGGACCCAGATGTCAGAAAACCATTAGGAGGATCCATTTTTTATTGGCTTGAAATAAGGAGGCACTTGCTTGCGTACTGCGATGACCTTGGCGGGTCCCTGCTGTCATCCTCTCCACGTACAATCATCTCCTGATTGTGTATGGGTCAACTTGGTAGGCCCACAAGTCATCCTCTAAACCCGTGGAGGACAAATACAACCCATTTTAAAAAATAATAGCCCATTCCATATGTTCAAACGGAAAGTTCAACATTCAGAGCAAAGTAACAGGTCTGATCCACATATAGAGTACTGAACTTCCATGTTGACAACCATCATAGCCAAGTTAACTATCTACTCCCACTAATACTCTAGTAGCGTACAATTACTAACTTACTGTTAGCTAACTAGACGATGCCGGCTGCCATCTGCGGTACACGCTAAACGCCGGCACCGGCGTCCTCCACCTCGCCTCGGACTTGCCAGAGGTGCGATAGGGCGCATTGCTCGCGCGCATTAGCCCTTTCCATGCCAGCGTGGTCCACCAAAGCTTCGGCTTCTAAGCGGGAAACCCACTTGACGAGATGGTAGTAAAAATTGGCGTCGCGAACGCGTGCGTGCCCGACAGCCTCCAGGGCTATTTGCCGGGCGCCGGCCTCCACGTAGTCGGCCCAGTTGCGGGCGCTATGCTCGCGACTCAGAGCGTCGGTGCGCTGCTGCTCCATGTCCCGTTGGCAGCGCAAATCGGCAATACGCTGCTCCTCCGCCAAGAGGTCGTGCTCCAACAACTCCTGCTCCTCCGCCAGGCGATCATGCTCCAACAAGTCCTCGATCTCCACATTGCCATCTAAAGACCGATAGAATGCCTCCTCCCTCTGTCTGCCTTCCTGTGAAAAACCGAACACTAGTTCCGCCGATGACCGCCTCCGGCCTCGCCTATCGCGGACGGGCGAGGGCATGGCGGACGTGGCGAGAGCGAGGATAAGTGGCGAGCGGCGTCGGGCTGGTGAGGGCTTATGAGGATAGGGCGAGTTGGGTCACGGTGCCACCATAGAAGGCCGGGAAACAATACTTATAGGCGGAAGATAGCGCAACGGTCATTGGAATTCAATGCACAATTAAGCAGGCATGGCTTAGCGTGCCAGCTTGCCATGGAAAACTAGAGAAACTGAAATTCTGACTGTGCCGTCCCGTCCCATGCGTGCTGGGTCGCACGCCGGCATGACGGTCAAACGAGTGCACTTGAATCATCTCCCTCCTTATCAGTAACAATTACATGGATTTAAAAGGCCCGCAACAATTAAAGTGCATCTTTTTTCGCATCAATTAGCTGCCTTAATTACCGCCGGCTGCATGCAGGCACTCAAAATCGGTCGCAGCCAGTACGCGGAGCAGCATGCAAGGAGTCGTAGCCGAGGGCATTAGTTGATGAACTTTAGCTGGGAGATAAGGCATTTGCGAAGTTTTTCGCTGCCAGTTTCTTCAGATTCGCATGGCATTTTATTCAAAGAAGTTTGTCATTTTATTCAGAGGTGGGCTTTTTTATTCAAAAAACTGCCACTTTGGATCTTGCGTCGCAACTAAAACTGCCAGGAGTGCATTAGTAGGCTAGCTAGTGATCGATCAGTAAGTTGTAAAGACCGAGCGAACAGATATAAGGAACTATTAATGCATCTCAATGAATCACAGATCATATACAAATATGTAGCTCCAAAAGCAAAGATCAGCCACAACTAAAACCAACTAGTACGATTCCCATACATAATATCAAAATGTTAATGCATCTCAATATTCACAAATCATATACAAATATGTAGCTCCAAAAGCAATGATCTAGAAAAAACATATGTTCTTCCTCCTAAGAGGGATGCTTCTCTTGGCCAACATTCAGTACAGACTGAAAGACAATTTTTTTTGTGAAGTCTACAATTCCTCTTGCAAACGTAAGTGGTGTTATAACGGAAGAAAGAATAGAAGGTCGATTGTGAGAACAATAGAATCGAGAAGAAAATGACAACTTCTGCCACAATTGAGCTTGGAAGGCACCTTCCAAGAAGGTTATAACGGAGTTTTTGGAGAACCAACAACGAACAAATAAGCTTGTAGTGGGCTTATGGAAAAAATTTCTCAAAATTGAGGTGAAATTCTACCACTACGGAAACAATAGATTGGATTGATATCAACCAGGAGGCGAGAAACTTATTTCATGGGGAGGATAAATGAAGAACTTGGGTCATGTATAAGCACCATCAATAGCAACAATCCTTAGGGAAATCTTTATGTGAAATATAACCCAAGATAAATCCAATGAAGAGATTGATGGGTTGCAAAGGATCTCATGAACGAATTGAAAATGACGGGTTTTAAAATATGTTATTCTGGACAACTTGTGAATCATGAAACACGAAGGGAAATTGTCATGAGTGACATAATACCACCTCAAAAGATAAGATAGAAAGAATTGCACGTCAGAATGCAAGATGAAGAATGCTTGAACTCCTCACATAAAAACATGTGATGAGCACCTTGTTTACTTTTGAGTAAAGCTTGGCGGATCATAATTTTGAGAGAACGCACTACTAGGAAAAGGCCTACTAATGGCGCACCTAATTTGTCCATTAATGGCACATTAGTGGTGCGCCATTAGTGCCATGCCATTAGTATATTTTACTAATGGCGCACCACAGGTGCGCCCTTAGTATCTGGTATACTAATGGCGCACCTCAGATGCGCCATTAGTATATACAATAGTGCGCCATTAGTATGCCTCCCAGGGGGCCATGTATACCCAGGTGCTTTGGCATACTAATGGCGCACAACAACAAGATGCGCCATTAGTAACTTCGGCATACTAATGGCGCACTGTTTAATGATGCGCCATTAGTATCCTTTGGCATACTAATGGCGCACTGTGATGTGATGCACCATTTTTTAATTTTCTGTTTTTTGCACAGGTTACAAAATGTATAATTGGACAAAATATAGACAACACACATCAACAACAGATTCATCGAATACAATAGAAGATTAGTCTCCGAATACAATTAATTATATTAGTCTCCGAATACAATTCATCATATTAGTCCCCGAATTGAAAAGACCGAAGAAAGATAGAACATTATATTACAAGTCTCGAGACCGCGAGTAGCGAGTTTGTCTTCACATTACAAGTTGATATCGATCATCTAAACTACCATCACATAGAAGAGAGCTGCGGTCATCACGATGAGCATCATCACGATGAAACTCGTCTTCATCCGATTCCTCCAGCGCTCCCTCCCCTCTCCCACTAGATAGCGGGCGTATCTAGATTCGGCCTCGGCCCTAGTGGTGTACCCTTTGTAACTGTTACCGCTGAATCGGTGAACCTGTCTCCGACACTCCTCCCAGTCGTCGTAGACTCCGGGAACCTTACCCTTGTACACGACATACGACGGCATCGCTATGCAGTAGCCAAACGAAACGTTAGTACCAATTCACAGACAATACATAAGCAATATATAAGTATGCAACAGAAGATCGGAAGAGAAAAGCAAGACATTAATAGCATCGATTACATCTAAGTTGAACGACTCTCGAAACCGAAGAGACATACTACAAGTTCATTAAAGTTTAATTACAACATGAGCCAATCGATGTTTCAGAACTAGACACAACATCACTGCTTTCGACTCGACTCAAGGGACCGGAGCATGGATGAAGCCGCCGTCTATCGTGGGAGTCATGAAATAACGGTCGTTGTCAGCCTGCATTTGTAGCATTGTGTCGATGTCACTGTTGGACGGTTGATTTCTGAGGTAGAACTGCCCCGAGGTACGAAGGACATCTTGATGGATGATTTCCGCAAACTCCGACTGGATGTGAAAGAATTCTTGTCTGATGTCCGCGTCCTGGATTGCCGACACGCTCGCGGCCCAATCTTTGAGTTTACTCGGTAGCAGAAGTTGATGATGGTCCCGTATGATCGCCCGCATGTGATGGATGGCGTAGTAGGCACCCTTCTGACGGCCAGGCGGCTGCTTGACGCAGCAGAACCTCGTATTGTGGGAGAACACGTGCTTGCCGTACTTACGAATAGGCCTGGTGAAGGTGCCTCCAGATTTGACGTAGTCGGGGAGAACATCATCAAGAACCTTCTTGACATTTGTGTAGTCTACATTCGACTGACGGTCCGGGTCGAAATACGTGGCCATGGAATATTTGGGGCTTAGGAGGATGAGCGTGCAATGTGTGTCACTGCAGAAAACACGGAATGTTAAAAGAAAAACGACCGAAATCTAAGAATTCATATGTTACGGGGCGGTTGAGGGGAGGACTTACTCGGGAGAGTAAGGCACGACAAAGTTATCCTTATCTTGGTTTGCCAGAATGACGTCTTCGAGGTAAGAAGTTGTGACTTGCCGGTCCCCAGCGCTGCCCAAGATCTTGGCACGCATGTAGAAGGGGTCGACTATCACGATGTCCGGGGTCTTGTCGCGAATGATCCGCATCTCCATACTCAACGAAAATAGCCGAACGAAGGTGTAGTGCAGCGGATGAAGGTTCAACATAGCGTGGATGTCATCAAACCACAGGAGGATCGTACCCCCAATGGAGTTATCCACAAAGCCCTTGCCCTCTGACACCTTGGCCGTGAAAACCGGGTATGCCACATCCTTCTCTCCGAGACGCCGCTTCTCCAAAGAAAGAACACTGTCATGCAGACTCCGCATAGCACCGGTTGCAGCATCGAGCATATTTCTCGGTACCATCGGCCTACCCGCCACATGCACCCTCCTCGAGATATCCTCAGGTGAAGGTGGCCCGTCCTGAGCATGGATCGTACTCGGTGCCGGCTGGCCCGCACCCTTGTTAGTCTTTCTTTTGCGTGCCTTCTTCTTCTCCTGTAATGGGACCAAGTTCTTCTCACAGACTGCCTTCTTCAGTGTGTAGGGGCTGATAATATTTTGCACCTCGCCTATCTGAGGCTCGGTGAAGTCGGCAGCTGGAGGCGTCTCCTGAGAGCTGAACGGCAGACGACACCTATTGCAAATTGGCTTCTCCGCGGTACCAGCTAGATCGCGCACGCCTTTTGTTGGGTTGGGTTCTCGAGAAGGAGGCCCCATGAAGTCGCCACCGTACCCATGATCGGCAAAGTACTGATCGACATTGGCAAATGTATCGTCGTCGTCGTCGTTCTGATCCTGTGCCATATGCATGTTTAGATCCAGTGGCATAGGGATGTCCGGCACCATTGCGGCGGTCTTGCCATGGGGCCGACTTGGCGCCGGCATGACTGGCGGTGTTGTCTTTGGGGTGGTGTCCCCCGCCTCCAAACGAATCTGTCTCTTCGGCCAAAGCAGGGGCCAGCTCAGGCAGGCGCTGAGGGTTATCACGTCATCATCGTCGGCCCCAACGGGTCAAATCGGAGGTAACAACTCGTCGCAGCCTGGCAGCACTCGAACCAGTTGAACCCTAAACAAGTTGGGTGGCATCTGGGTACCGTGGAACAAGGGGTTGCCCGGTTGAACGATTTTTCCCTTGGCGACATCGACCAACTCGTTGTTCACGAAGTGCAGGAGAGTGCACGGAACATCGGCGGCGCCCTGCGAAAACATGTAGGGCGTCAGGGATGCCCAGTCAAAGGCAAGGAGATGAAGTCCTCGGCCGAGAGAGGCTTAATTAGTTACCGTGATGATGGCGTCGAGCTCGGCTAATATCGAGGCACCGCCAACAGCGGGCGTGCAGTTGACGGAGGGGCCGCTTGCTGCAGAGGTGCCGGCCAGCGTACACCCGGGTGCATTAAGCTCCCGTGCCGGCGTCGGAGACACCAATGCCGCCTCCGCCGGAGACACCAATGGCCCCGCCATCGCGTTCTGCGAGTTGCTGGCCGTGAAGCTAGGAATCGGGGGCGGCCCCTATTGGCCGCCCGCAATCCACGCACTAATCCCCTGGATCAAGGTAGGCACAATGGCGGTGATCGTCGCTTCGAGTTGTTGTTGCACTTGCTCTTGGACAATCTCCGGAATCCGTGCCACCTGTGCCCTGAGTTCTTGAACCTCGCGCACCTGGCTTTCCGAGCTGGTCTTTTTCTCCTTTCGCCCACCAGTGTTATAGTATGACGACCATTTTGTCGACAAGCCTTTGCCGGCCACACGACCAGCTGACGTCGGCTTACTGACCTTATCCTTGTGCTTCATTACATTCAACGCCCTATTTAGAGTGGTGTCCCAAGGGTTGCTCTTAGTCGACCCCGCGCTACTGCTTTCAGTCGCCTGCGGAAGGAATGTGAACCATTTAGAAATTTGGCTTCATTAATTAGAATGCAACCATATGGAGATAATTACGCGGGGGTGTATTCCTTACCAGAACAAGCTCAAGCGCCCTGGTCTTCAGATCCGTGGTAAGCTCCTTTGTTTTCGGGTCCTTCTTGTACCGGGCCCTGACAAAGTTCCTGGTCTGCTTGTCACCGTATTTATCGAAGAGGGGCGGTAGGCCTTGCTCGGCACGGTCCGCCTCCTCCTTGTCCCATATAGGCTCCGCCACTCTGTAACCGCCGGGACCGAGTGTGTGTTGCCCTAAGTTCAGCTCCCGCATTTCTTTCCCCCACTTACTTGATTCGGAGTTTGCGGTGCTCGAGCAATTGATCTTGAAGTCGTTGTAGTCATCTTCGGTGATCGAAGGATTTTTCTCGTTGATCTTCTCATAACTCTCACCCTTCTCGATCATTCTATTCACATTTCTTTTCCAAGTAGACAGGGCCTTGCTCATCTTCGTGAGGGCAGCATTGTTCACTTTATTCCCTTTGAGGCTTGTGTTTTCAAATTCAGCGGGGAACTTGTATCGTTCGTGCAGCTTCGTGAAGAGGAGGTTGCGCAAATTCCCTCGGTCAGGATGCCTCAGGTTCTCGGTGTTGATCGAGACGGTGCTCCGGAGAATGCACCCGAGATGAAGAGAGTACCCCTTGACTATTCGTTCGGGCGCCGTTGGATTCCCGTCGGAGTCCACTTCAGTAACTTCCTCCTTGAGGGTGCGGAGCACGGTCGGGCGCCGGTCCTTCCGTTGCTCTTCGGTTGGCTGCCATCTGTGCGTGCGCCGCCATCATCAGTGGTGGCTTCCTCGGCGGCACCATCAGTGGTGGCATCAGTGGGGTCATCCTCGGCGGTACCATCAGTGGTCTCAGGATCGGTGAGGAAGGCGGCGTCCTCATACAAGTGAGGTTGTTCCTCCATCTCCTGGGACAGCTCCCAGAATGCCTTGCCACCTGAACCCCCGGCCTCATCGTTGTTGGCCATGTTTCTCTCTAAATAGGAACAAAGTTTGGTCAAAAAGTTGGTTATTGTCAAGGAACAAGATCATGGTCTCATCATTTAGGGTTTGTCGACACTGAGGCATCCTAAAAGCTAAGCTTTTATCACTGAGGGTTTTTCGACGCCGAGGCACCCTAAAAGCCTAAGCTTTCATCATTTTGTTTTTTATCGACACCGAGGCACCCTAAAAGCCATGCATTAGTCACAAGTACGCCGGGGCACTTGATCCTACTTAATTAACTACTAAGATACCCCGGCCCATGCATTAGTCACAAGTACCCCATATGTCCTATTTTTAGCAAAGTCATGCTAAAATTCACGGAAAATTTCAGCATGACCTTTGCTGAAAATAGGACATATGGAGTACCCGAATTTGCCGGAACGGAAGTTAATCGACATTCCGGCAAACTCAAGGGCCTCTCGGGGTACCTGCAAAATCATTATCCAATGAAGGAATTGTGCCGCACACTGCTGCCAAAATCATTATCGACATGCTGAACTTGTATTTCACTCTGCATAGCTGAACAGTCTAACAACCAGAAATATATAACAAGAACTGCACTACAACCAGAAAATTTAATCATGGAGATTACACTGAAAATATGGGCTAAATTACACTGTAATTCTAGGGTATATTACACTGACAAATACAATCAAAATATGGGATAAATTGCACTATAATTCTGGGGTATATTACACTGAGAATTCATCAAAAGTTGCTGAGCTTACACTAAAATACATCTGCACTGCAGGGCTTGTACACACAAATTCAGTGAGATGATCTAACACTGACAAAATAAAGGAAACACCTACTGAACCAATACACGGCTAAAAACACATGGGGATTACACTTAAAAACATCCAGTGAAAGGCACTAGAAAACCATATAGACACAGGAATAAAGCAGAGCTGACTCATTAAATCTGATACACTGAGAAAACCATATAGAAAACTAGTGAAGCCAATCAAGAACCTAGAGATATAGCTAGCAAACTGAGAAGCACATGTAGAGCAAAAGCGAAAAGGTTACATGTTCACTGCGAAATAATAGATGCTTGAGTTCCAGTGCCCATATATGAAAATTCTTGAGCAGCAAAGGGCATCATCATCAAAGTGAAACTCTTAAGCCCTACATAATTATGCAGCCTTTATCACACATGAAATTACTGGATTTAGATCTATTGTAGTAAATATAAGTACTTGGATGCTCAGATTTAAAGTAAAGTGCACGAGCAGGCAATGCAAACACACAATCAATTGGTGAAAACCATCGACAACCTTGGGACAAATACGGTGCATCAAACCTAGATAATCAGTGGACCAATTCTAAGTATGTATCAAGAACTATAGCTAGGAAGTTAGCAATAGTTGAACTTGGGGATATACTAATCATGAACAATCTCTCCTGGTCGGTCCAACTCAGAAATCATACCATTGTCTAAAACTGCTTAATAGATTCAGATCATCTAATTGTGAATCATGTGATTTGGGGTTTCAATTTCAGATCATCTTTTACTTATCAACAAGATTGCAACAGTTGCAGACACCTCACACTAACAGTTTCAGACTTGAATAGATTCAGATAACTAAGAAGAACATATCCGGAGGAGGGAGGGAGGATGGGGGTGCATTACCCTAATGTGCTAA